>NC_142588.1:81467731-81755231 GCF_965207765.1 Zootoca vivipara | reverse complement strand
TTCTGCATGCAGGACAGATGTTCTGCCAGTGAGTCACCACCCTTCACCAAAGGGACTGGCTGAGGTTGACTCACTGGAGCTGCTCTCCTGGTTCCAGGGTTTAAGGGCCAGAAGTATAAAGCAGCATCCTATGTTTCTGAGGAGAGGGAGAGGGAGGGGAGGGAAGGAAGGAAGGAAGGAAGGAAGGAAGAAAAGAGGGAGTGGGAGGGAGAGAGGAAGGAAGGAAATAGGGGAGAGAAAGAAGAGTAGGAAATAAGGAAGGGAATAAAGAAGGAAAGAAAAAGAAAGAGGGAGAGAAGACGGAAAGGGAGAAAGAAGGAAGGAAGTAGAGGGAAAGAAAGAATAAGAATGAGGGAGAGGAAGAAAGATGGGAAGGACGGAAGGAAGGAAGGAAGGAAGGAAGGAAGGAAGGAAGGAAGGAAGGAAGAAAAGAGGGAGCAGGAGGGAGAGAGGAAGGAAAGAGGTGAGAGAAAGAAGAGTAGGAAAGAAGGAATAAAGAAGGAAAGAAAAAGAAAGAGGGAGAGAAGACAGAGATAAAGAAGGAAGGAAGGAGAGGGAAAGAAAGAATAAGAATGAGAGAGAGGAAGAAAGAAAGGGAAGGGGGGGGTCGCCGCCTTGATTCAGCGCCAGAAAAGAGCGCGAAGGGACCCAGGGGTAAAAAGCATTTCCCGTGCAGCGTGAGGCAGCGGGTGTCCGTTTTAGGAGAAGTGCGTAAAGCCTCAGAGTTGCACGTTCGTGAGGCTGAGCCGCTGCTGAGCTCACGTTCATGAGGCTGAGCTGCGGCAGGAGGAGGAGGTGAGGCAAGAAGAGGAGAAGGCGGCAGCTTGCCGGGTCGGTGCCCGGCAGCGCCGTGCGGAGAGTCCCGAGTCTCTGGGACGCAGCAGTGCTCTGTAGCACTTTGAATCCTCCTCCTCCTCCTCCACGCGGCGCTGCTGGGTGCTTTGTCTGTGCTTCAGCAGCAGCAGCAACAGCCGTTTCCAGGCGCCGAGCCGTGGCAGGAGGAGGAGGATTCAAACTGCTACAGAGCACTGCTGCGGTACTCTCCGTGCGGCGCTGCCGGGCGCTGACCCGGCAAGCTGCCTCCTCCTTCTCCTGCTGTGGCTTGGGGCGCTCCACGCATCGCTGCTCTGGCCGCCTTTCTACCCCCCCCCCCCGCCCCAGCTGTTTGTCGGCGCTTTGTCGGTGCGGCGCTTCAGCAGCAAGGTCCCGCTGGGGCGCTCGGCGGGCCACATGATGAGGTCTGGCGGGCCAGATTTGGCCCCCGGGCCTTGTGTTTGACACCCATGAGCTAGATGGACCAATGGTGTTCCTTGTTTCTTATGCCCTGCTTCGGTAGAACACAGTTTAAAAACTACTGCCTTCAGGGAATACTGATATTATAGAGAAAGACTATGGTCCAAAGCCCTGTGTGGCTCAAATGCAGATGGCAGGAGCAACTTTGTTCTCATCTGATAGGGCAGGATTCAGTGCTCTGTACAAATCATGCAGTATCCTCATGCTTGTATGGGGCATTTTTTATTCATAGGACAGAATTGGGCAGCCCATGTTTGCATGGAGCATCATACCTTGATGCAGCAGAAGCACTACAGGATCGTAGCAAAAAACTGGAACTTGGGCAGTATTTCTTTGTAATACTTGAGTGTTCCTAAACTAATATATCACTTTTCCTGGTGGTCAGCTTCCAGCTGTTTACCTGCATGACAGGCAGGGATCATTTACAGAGAAAGTTGGAGCCTCTCAGAGGGCAGGGAAGCCATTTAATTTGCTCACATTTCTAGTGCATGTGACACTTTTAAAAACCAGCAAATTCCACAGAAGCCTGCCCTAATTGTGTATTGCCCCTTCATGAATAGACCCTCTTGTTATGAGATAGCTCATTCCTGTTAGTGTTTTCTCTCTTGTTTGGCTTTATTGGGTGTTACCTCCCATGGCAATCTGTAAAGCCAATTAGTGGAGAAAATAACAACCATATTAATCTCTTATAGCAGGGCAAGAAAAATAGTCATAATATAATAGGGAAATTGTTCTAAGTGTGAAAAATTACCCACTTTGTCTATTTCATATTTCTCAAACTCTGAAATTAATGACTTCCTGGAAAAAAACATATTTATCTCCGTACAAAAGACAGAGGGGGTTATGAATGCTGAAGGAAAACCAATAGGGCTTTCAAAATGGAAAAAAACAACCCACCTCCTAATCCTGTAAAGATCTAGATGGCTCAACTGCTGATACATCATCCATTTCTATCAAACACTATTAGGCATCCTTCACCAACCTGGTGCCCTCCAGATGTTTTTAAACTGCTACTCCCATCAGCCCCATCCTGATGGGAGTTGTAGTCTAAAATATCTGGAGGGCACTAGGTTGCCATAGGCTGCTATAAGGGGTTGTACAGAGTCCTGTTGCTGAAGGGCTGTCTGGTCTAAGAGTGCATTCAGATATGAGGAATATTGCATTAGTTTTCCTGAGTATAACACTAGCAATTCTTTCCTGTTTTCTAATGCTCCTTGCACACTGCAGTACCTGTTGCATTATGGAAGTGTGGCTTTTTGGCCAATATGCCAGCATTTCATGCTAAATTTCATTTACAGCTTAGTGGGTGTGGTGAACATCATTGGACAGTATCTCTACTCCTTCACCCTTTTCACACATGAGTGCTTCTGTTTTCCCCCTGAAAATGGCAGGAAAGCACTGTGTGCCGTTATACCACCCCAAAATTTGTTTATTCCCATAAATTTCTGGGTTAATGGGATTGTCTACAGCTCCCCCCAAGACATTAGCACAGAAATGGGTGCTAAACTTCCACTAGATTCCTGGAAGCAGCCATAAGTAAGGAGCACCACAGGGGCCTTGAGGTTGACCATCAACAATTATCACCTAGATAGCAGACTGAGCAGACAGAACAGGTCACCCACTACAGTGAAATGTATTATATAGTATTTCCATTTAAATTATAGTAATTATCTCTCAATTTGCATTTGCTATGTATGTATGTATGTATGTATGTATGTATGTATGTATGTATGTATGTATGTAATGGATTTCCTCTTTCTTGACAATGTATAAGTGGCCACCAGTATTGAAAGTGGGATTGCGTATAACTGTCCCAATACCATCATTATTGTTATTAAATTTTTATACTACCCTTCATACGAAGATCACAGTGCAGTTTACAATATAAAAACACAAATTTATACAGCATAACAGCAAACAATAGCAACAACTGCCCCGCAGTATTATTATATATGAATACTACATTCAAATATATTTGATCTGCTCCATTTTGCATATTCTAAGTTTGAGGCTGCAGTCTGCTGATCAGTTACCTAAGAGTAAGTGCAGACCTGTATCTGATTGTAGTGTTAGCTGAGCTGCAGTTATATTGCCTAGTGATGTCAGAAGATTGACAGGTGGGTGCGGTTTGGGGGGGAGAATGACCACAGGGGCCAAACTAGACTCCACGTCAGGCCACGACATGGGCCAGAGGTTCCCCATCAGTGGTTTACAGGAAATAAATATAAACACACAGGTCACCTTGCAACCATAAGGTAAGCTCAAAATCCTGCACTCATTAACATTCTAAAACCATTATCAAGTGTTCTAAGAATGAGGCAGAAAAACAGAAAAGGAAGAGAACTTTTCCGAAATTGGAGGACAGATTTTAGCACAGCTCTAGTTTTAAACAGCCTGATGAACTGAAAAGAGACAGCTTTAGACCATAGCATGCAGTAGTCAAAACCCAACGCTGCATTAACCTTGCTTTACACTGTTTGGGATTGTTGCCCATATGTATAAAGAAGAATAGAGAGATGGTAATGATATTAAAAACAAACATTAGTCAAAGCTACAGTATGATGAAACCTTGAGGTTTTGTACTGAAGAATTCCTTATAGGAAAACCCGATTATTCCTTACAGTCTGCATTCACTGGAACAATACTGAATTCCGGTAGATATAATAATAGGAATGCATTGCCTTCTACCCACAATATATGATGAAGACTGTGGCTCACCATATCTTAGCAGACCTATGAAATCTGAGTTGAGGCAGGAGGCCTTGCTGGGCATCTGTGATGTGTCAAAGAATTCAAAGAGCCAATCCGCATACTATAAAAACAATCTCTTAGTGGCTTTGAAAACCACCACCTCATACATATACACTCGCCCTTTGTCTGAAACCACTCTTATTCTGGTGCAGTTCCCACTGATGCTAATGACTTTGCTCCAGAGTCAATGGATTACGATTCTAGCCAGGAAGGGGTGGGAAAGAATAATTATACATTGATAGTTGAAAACCATATGCTAGAGATTTTGACAAGGAATAAAACAAGATAGGCCATCCACTGTCAACTAACTCTGCTGTGTGTGTATGTGTAAGCGAATGGAGTTTTGTTTTTTTAACGGGGGAGTTAGAAGTACAGAAAAAGGAAGAGATGAAGGAGAAAGAAAATAGTTGGAATTGATTGAAAGTGCACTAAACTTTACATTAGATTCTCCTTTATCTTCAGAGATGACATGGACTAGCCCTACTATTGGACAGAGGGGGGCAGCTGCCTTAGGCAACTGATGTTCAGGAGGGGGCAGTACACAATATCCCTCAAGCACCCAGTAGGTTGCTCTGATCTGTGGGAAAGTTTATATTGCAAAGTTCAAAAATCTCAGAATCTTGCTCTGCAGTAACTCAGAACAGTATCTGCCCTTTCCAGAAACAACATTTTTGTTCCGTCAGGCTTTCCCGGCTCGATTAGTGGGTCTTCACCACGAGTGTTTGTTGGTTCAGAGTTTTAGTTTTTTAAAAAATGTATTCATTGTGTTTGTGTTTTTAACTGTTATTAATTATCCTATATGTAAATCAACTAGAGATGGTGGTTTAGAGGGTGATTAACAAATCAGATTAACAAATCAGGGACGCGGGTGGCGTTGTGGGTTAAACCACAGAGCCTAGAGCTTGCTGATCAGAAGGTTGGCGGTTCGAATCCCCGCGACAGGGTGAGCTCCTGTTGTTCGGTCCCAGCTCCTGCCCACCTAGCAATTCGAAAGCACGTCAAAATGCAAGTAGATAAATAGGTACCGCTACAGTGGAAAGGTAAACAGCGTTTCTGTGCGCTGCTCTGGTTCGCCAGAAGCGGCTTAGTCATGCTGGCCACATGACCTGGAAGCTGTATGCCGGCTCCTTCGGCCAAGAACGTGAGATAAGCTCCACAACCCCAGAGTCGGTCACGACTGGACCAAATGGTCAGGGGCCCCTTTACCTAACAAATCAGTGGTGATAATAGGGAAGTGGTGGATTCTCCTTCCTTGAAGGAGGTTTTTAAGCTGAGTTTGGATGGCCATATGTCATGGATGCTTTAATTGAGATTTCTACATTGCAAGGGGTTGGACTAGATGGACCCCCTGAGGACCCCTTCCAACTCTTACAATTCTATGAGTAATTGCCTTGCGACCTGCTGTGCACCCCCAAAGTAGCCTGCTGCCCCAAGGTGCAGTGCAAGACACTGCCCCTTTACCAGCATCAGTAAGATTCAACTGCCAAGTCTGGTCAGTTTCTATCACCACCACTCTTGCCCTGTTTAAATTTCTATGGGTGTGTGAAGAGAAGGGAGTGTGTGAAGAGTGTGTGAAGAGATTGGTGTGTGAAGATAAGGGAGTGAGCCTAATCCTGACATGTAAGGGCCCCCCGTCATACAGTGATATGTGTAAAATGCTCTCTTTGTGCAACTGTGGGAATAACAACAACAGTTACCCTCCACTGACCATCAGTTTGAAACAAATTACAGCCACAGGAATAGGGTGTGTTCTAAAACATATACCTCATGTGTCAAAGGCTAGGGTTAAGAGGTGCATCTTCTGCCTACAACAGAAAGTATAATCAAGGTTCCCTCTGTGGGGAGGGAATTCTACAAGCCTGGGCCACCACCACCTTTGAACTTCTAAAGGCAGTGGCACTACCAAGAGGACTGCTTCCGCTGATCTTAACACCAGAGAGTCTTAGAAGGGAAGGAAGTGGTTTCTCAAGTATTTGGGACCTAAGTTGTTTAGCGCTTTAAGCACTAATATTATCATATTGAATTGAACCCAGAAATGAACTGGTAACCTATGTCTGAATAGATTTCATTGTAGTTTGTTTCACACAACTGACAAAGTAGTCTGTTGACCAACTAGTCTTTAAGATGGCATGACACTCTTTTGCCTTGCTACTTTTAAGATAAAAGTACATTGTGGTTTTAAATATAGATGTTAATTCCAAGTTGTAGAATAAGGTGTTTTTGTTTATTCCCACCTTTGTCAGACTTAGCTCAGTTGCAACCAAATCCTTCTTTCTCCACAACAGACTTTCCTCCACTCCTGCTAGTTCTAGCAGAAACCAACAAATGGTGCGAGCGTTCCTGGCCTCCTTTACTGAATTAACTACCCTACCAACCTGAATGTCAGGGTTCTGAACAAGGAATGCTCAGCCGCTGAACACATGAAACAAAAATGAAATTAGCCAGCAGTAGGAAACTACAAACAGCCAAGACATTCAATTGTTAGCTATTTGAAGGATTAACTTCTAAATCATGTAGAGCTCCCTTGATAGTTCAGTTAGTTGGGCACTCAAGGGTATATAAAAACACACTTTAAAGCAGAAATGTATTTCTTCACCTATAAACCAGAGATTTACTGGCAGGCTGTGATATTATTAATACTGAATTTTCTCGCCAGTATCTCAAGTATTTAATCATTCTTTTCCTTTTACTTTCTATGGACTCTTCTGTGTCGGGTACAAAACAGGCAGCGTGTATGGACTGTGTCTTGAGGCAGGTGCATCAGAAATTAAGAAATGTGTTTTAACAATGTCCATTTTAAATCAACCAATCAGTGTAGAAAATCCTAAGAGACATGTTTCATACTTCCTAATCCTTTGCAAGTTTACTTGGCCTTGCCTCACTTACTTCTGAGTAAGCATGTGTGCATTGTGCTACATATTTCTGCTGCTGGTTTTTAGTCATCAGATATTTCACTAGTCTTTTTTATATTTATTTTACTGCTGCTCTATGTACGTCAAATCTCCAAATAGTGTTGCAGAGTAGACTGTAATAACTACCTACCTAGGTTGCTGTTGCATTTCAAAGCCCAACTTAAAGTGCTGGCTTTAACCTTTAAAGCTTTATATTATTTGGATCTGAACTATTTGAAGGACCACCTGCACTCATAACCAACCTGCCCAAACATTAATACCAATGGCAGAGGCTCTTCTTATTTGCCTGCTGCTAAGTTCAGTGAAATTGGTGGGCATTCTCTGACAGCCTCACAACTTTGGAATTCACTGCTTAATGTGTATTTATTATTCCTTGTTTTATTAAAGTTTTAGGGGAGGTTTTAAATTGTATTCTGTTTTATTGTTGTTGTAATTGTATTTTTTACTTGTTACTCTGTGAGCTGCCTTAAGGGAGCTTTACTCATAAAGGTGTCTAGGGATAGGCATATCTGTAAGGTTTGGTTTCTCTGCGTCTCATTTTTTCAGTCTTAAATTCAATTCTCCACAATTCTGCATCAGTTTGAGGTAGTTGTTTTAAAATCCTTATAAAATTCATCAGGATTTTGGTGCAAATTTCTCCCAACATAATAACTTTGGCTGATTAATGAGTATCATTTTCCAGTAAAAATGGAAAATGTTACCTTCTGGTAAGGAGTGGTAACTTTTATTTGTTTGGTTGTAAGCTATTTACAAAAGGAACCTATGTTAATGTTTTGATAATATTTAAATATATTTAAATTTAATTGATTGACTTTACAATTAGTTGGTTAAAAGACAGATGACCAACTAAAATATTTAATTGGTTGACAGTCTGATCTCTACATAGAGATGGAAATAGGCAGATAGATATAATCACCATCAAATGTAGAGTGAAATTCAATTGAGCACATTGATTCCAATGGCTTTAAGCACAGTTAAGTAAGTGGTCCAGTATGCACATCACAGTCAGGGCCAGCCCTGTCCTACCTCACTATATAGCTAGCTTGCTGCCTTCAGATTCAATGGAGGACACTGTCCAGTCACCTGTATTGAAGCAGGGTTCAACTGCTAGTTTAGTCACCAGTCATATTTGGAATGGGAATCTCCATCTTGTTCATGGCCTCAGGCAGCAAAATGATTTGGTCCAGTTCTGATCACAGTAAAACATAATTAGTGGAGTAGTGCAAACATGCCAGTCTGGGTCTTTTTGCTTCTGCCTACTAGCACATGGGTGAAACAAACCACAATCCCCGACTTAGCATTATGTCTAGTGAGAAATCTTACCTACAGACTGTTGTTTGTTTCAGGCAGTTGAATCATACTTCAGTACTTTACCGTGATGTGCAAACAAGGCCGGTGTGTGGCTGTGGACTTGATAAATCTTGATAATCCATTACGACCCAAATGCCTATCTATGGGTGTTAATTTAGACTGCTTAATGTGCACTGATTAAGTTTACAAGACTGATTTAATACCCCCCCCCAACAAAATGAAAAGCATTTGCCTTGCCCAATGTAGACTTTATTATGGAACAAGAGAATACATCAATCGCAGGTGTCATATTGATTTAATTTTTTTCTAGAAGGATTCTGGCAATGGGGCATTGTTTTAAAGGAAAGGGAAAAAAGGGGGAAAGAAAACAAAAAGGGCAAAAAAGAGAGAGAGGAAGTGGAACCACTCAGAAAAAAAGCTAAACAAATAAAGTGCAAACAGAGAGTGACAAGCACACTCTGTCCCTGGATTGGTTATGGATGAGACGACAAGTATATGATGAAATTAATGACCCTCTGTCAACTTTTTAGATCTCACTTTTAAAGAGAATGGACCAAAAATCAATAGCCCCCAAACCACAAGTACTCCAGTGAACCAGTCTTTCATTTATCTTACTGCTGGCACTCATATAGAAAGTGCAGCCAAGCACAGCATAGAACTTTCATTGGTAGTCCTCATTACAAGCAATGTTTGAACACTCCAACTAAAGGTCAGAGGTGTACAGTACTGCCCCTCTGAGATGTACCTATTTGAAATCATCACCACCTTGGCACACATAATATCTATAATCATCATAAGCTTTTTTTCCTATAAAAAATAATGTGTGGCTGGATTAGTACTTACACTTGGCATGTCTCCAGCATAGCTGCCAAGTTTTCCCTTTTCTCGCGAGGAAACCTATTCAGCATAAGGGAATTTCCCTTAAAAAAAGGGAGAACTTGGCAGCTATGGTCTCCAGATATGTTTTCCATATATGTGTGTTTGCTTTCTAGCTCTCAGTACAGTGGATAGAGTTGCACCGCTATATGACTCATGAACAGTAACACACCACTGAAAAGCAATTTTATTTTTGTATCTTTACAAATCTCATCTTTTGTTTCCATAGATATTTAGACCTCCCTGCATGCTAAGAATATAAGAAGAGCCCTGCTGGTGTATCCAGTCCAACATCCTCTTTCCCAGTGACCAACCAGATACCAATGGTTGCATGCCCAGGCTTCACACCCACTCTGCCCCTCTACTGGATAGGAATCATTAATCATTGACACAACATAGTTTAAATTGGGTCAAATAAGGCCACAACTTTATTGACTACAGTTGTAAGAAGTTTGGCATAGGCACTGGGCATACCATTGACTTCTGATCCTCCTGCCAGAAGTGAATCAGGATCAACCCAGCAGTGGGACAGTCCTATGGCTTACATTAAATAGGGGGACCCCTGCAGGGATTGTCGCCTTGAGGAGTACTGTAGCCAATCGCCCTCCTGGGCGTATGGACAGAAGCAACTCCTCCCAGATCCCTTTAGAGAGATACTCTGTCTTTTGGAGGGGTAGGCAGAACCTACTATGCCCCCTCCATCCAAGAATGAGGTTTACCCAATTCCTATTCTGGAGGTACTGTAGTATATAGCCATCATGGCTAGTAGCCATTCATAGCTTTTTCCTACATGAATTTATCTAAATCCCCTTTTAAAAGTTGGTGTCCATCACCATATCCTGTGGCAATATGTCCTCGTTTGATCTGAATCTCCTTCCCCTGAGCTTCATTGGATGAGTGCGGTTTCTAGCACTGTGAGGGAGAATAACTCTTCTCTACCCACTTCCTTAGCTACACCGTGCATAATTTTGTACACCTGCCTCTTCCCCCTCAATTAAAAATGTCTAAATACTGTAAACTTTCTCCATAGGGGAGTTATGATAATCTTGGTTCCCATTTCTGCACTTTATCCAGCAGTACAAAATCCCTTTTGAATTGTAGTAACCAGAACTCTGCCTAGTTTTGTGCACATTATTGTGGTCACACATGGGCATTGTGATGTTGGCATATTTATTTTCAATCCCTTTTAATGATCCCTGAAAAGAAACTCAATTTTTTTCCTCACAGCTGTTGTACAGTAGATTGACGTTGTGCATGAGCTATCCACCACAACCCCAGATCTCTTTCCTTATCAGTAACCTTATCCAGACCCTTTCAGTGAAGATGGAAGAAGGTTGTTTGCTGCAATATGTATCACCTTGCACCTGCTTCCATTGAACCACATTTGACAGTGTGGTGCCTATTCACTCAATTTCTCAACTACTCTATGCATTTACTTACCAGCAATGACTTGATGTGGTCAACCAACTTGGCCACTTCACTGCTCATCCATAACCCCAGAATATTTATAAGCAGATTATAAAGCATAGGTCCCAGGACAGATCTTTAGATGGTCCCCAAACAGATCATTGAGAACATTTATCCACAAAAATGGATGTGAGCTCAACATATCTGAATCTTTTTCACACAATAAACTTCTGTGTATGTCCCTCATTTAACAGCACAAACATTACCCAAACCAATATACTGCAGATCTGAATCTTTGCTGTGTGTTGTTTAATAACGGGCTTGATAATTACCCAGCATCTTGCACACTCAGCGATCACTTTTCTCTCTCTCCATGTCACAACAATATTCTCAAACCTGTTGTCTGATCCAGACACCAGAAGAAATGCAGTTTTCACATCAGAGTCAGAAAATCATAGTTATTGGTGACATCTCTGGCTTGCCTTTTGATGGCATGTTGTAGAAGGTGTATTACAGCTAATGATGCATTCACGCATGGTCTATGGGCACATGATGCAGTCACTTTGATGAAGCTAAGTAGATCTGGGTCTGGTAACTAATTGGGTGGGAAGCCACATGGGAACCTGATGTACGGTGCCTTGAGTTCCAAAATGGAAGAAAGGTGCAATATAAACGTACTTTTTTTTTTAAAAAAAAATGAAGGTTACCCTTACACACATTAGAAAAATCACAGTTGACATTGTGTTATGTGAACCTGTGTCTCCACCCTGAACCTCAACTTTTGGTGGAAGCTGAAATTCTGTACCTCAGCATGACTATATTGTAAAGCTGAGTAGAAGTTTCCATTGAACATGGTAAGTCTCAAAATATTATGTCTCGGCTCTTTCCAGTGGCACCAGTTTGACAATCACTGGTGTTCAAGTTGACAGGACTGATGGAAACCATTCTCTCCCCAACTCCCTGCCCCATGTCAAACATCTGGTCTGTAGGTGACTGTTTATTTAAAGAAGTTCAAGAAAGCACTGAGCCTAATTTGAAATATATGTATACGATGTAACATTGCAGGTAGCTGGTCCTGAAAATAAGCAAAGTTCTTCGGTAGATTTTTGGGGGAGGAGGACAGCTTAGTGATTTAAGCACTCTTCCATGAGTGCAGCATGTACACCAGGCAACTGGCCATGCTAAAGTAGAACAATACTGAAGTAGAACACTTGCCGTGTTGGAAGAAAGAAGGCCTTATCCACATAGTGATTTGGCTCATGCTCTGTATTACAAAGGTGGCAAACTGAATGTGGCCCTCTGGACCTCTCTGCCTGGCCCTTGGAACTCTCCCAAGACCACTCCCCCTCCTCACTGGCCCTGCTTTGCACCTCCTTGAGCTTTTTTGTCTGGCTGGAATACGTCCTTTAACTCTGTGTCTTGTTTGTGTGGATGGGTGATAGAAAGGGATGTGTGAGGTGTGTGTAGAAACAAAAATACAGTGCAAAGGTAAAATGAACATTTATTGCTCCATCCAGCTTTTGCCTTGGCCCTGCCCACCACTGACGTGTGCCCCTTGCTCAGAAGGGAATGCAGCCCTAGGGCTGAAAAGCATTCACAAGCTGTGCTATACATGTGCAGCATGAGGTGCTGAATGACAAGAGATGCCCTTGCTACACCATGCGGTACTGGGGGCTAACCTAAAGAGGACATAGAACATATATTTTCAGTTAACATGCATGGTTTTTTTTAATAGCAGGCAGGGGGGCTCATAATTATTGGGATTGCAGCATGGCTGGAAGGAGTTTTAACCTTTTTCTCCTCAGCTGCGATCCTGAGGAAAATCTCCTGAAGCTGGTTATTTGTTTTGGCGATAAGAATTTGGTTTAAAGGGGTTCTTCCATCTTGGTGAGGACCAGGTCCAAGACTTCTTTCATCTTCTGGGAAATGAAACTGTGTGTGAGGCAATGGAGGGATTTGTTGGACCTTACATTCTTGGCAGAGTTTGACTTCCAACAGATATCAGGGTAGTTGAAGTCTCCCATGACTACTATATCTCTCATTTTTGAATGTTTGGCAATCTGCTGTAGGAAGGCATCATCCAAGTCAGGCATCCCCAAACTCGGCCCTCCAGATGTTTTGGGACTACAATTCCCATCATCCCTGACCACTGGTCCTGTTATTTAGGGATGATGGGAGTTGTAGTCCCAAAACATCTGGAGGGCCGAGTTTGGGGATGCCTGATCTGAGTCTTCAGCCTGGCTTGGCGATCAATAGCAGACACCCATAGTAAGGTCATTGTTGTTTCCCTCTCCTACAATTCCTACCCCATATACTCTCGATCTGCCTTCCATTCTGCAGGTCATGGATCACTTCACCAGCGTACATGTTCTTGTAATGCTTTGATTTGCAAACCTAACAAATTTAAAGAAAGCACCTGTGTGTCCCCTCCCCCAGAATGTTAAACTGTTTTGCTTAAGAGGCAAATGACATGCACACCCCAAAGTGGCCTGATTTCAGCTGGGAATGCCATTTCTTGAGAGGACAGTTTGGGCCTGGAGAAGCAACAGGTTCAGGGGCTGATTTAGAAAACAGCTATAAATCAGTACATAATTTAAAAAACAAAACAAAACATGGAGTTAGTTCTGCTACAAAGCTGGATACTTGGTTGGTTTCATAGGGAGGAGAATGTATGTTGGGCTTGTCTTCTTCCTTTTTTTTTAAACCCTTTCCCCTGGCCTACTCAGCAATGGAGGCTGCTAGCATTGAGTGACAAGCAAAAAAGGCACAGTGGGGAAGAAAAACAGAGAAAGCTGACCCAGAATACTCTCTCCTCCCCACCCTCTTGCTCACCTGAGCACAGAACTTCCGCCTGCTCACCCCCATCTGCAGTTTTGGGAGCAGGGAGCAAATGTGCATGTGAAATGCATGGTGATTAGTACCAGGACAGTGAGGAACAAAAGTGACACGAGATGAAATACAACTTGAATGCGTCTCTAGATACACCCTGAGGAGCAACGACCTTTCCTAGAGCTCCATTTCAGAGGCATTTCATCATATGAAACTTTATTTGCTGGCAACCTTACATAGGTATATATTCTGTCTCTGTCTCTTAGGAAAGCACTTTCTGTATTCCTCACCGACAACATTGCACTCCACTGTCTTTTTCATTTGCTGGTACCCCCATCTTTTCCTGCAATATATTTCTACATCAAGGCTGGCGAGCCCCCCTGTTCTGTTGAAAAATTTAGACCCGCTGCTGCAGTAATCAAAAAGACCCATAAAGTGTCCCCGGTTCTAGGAGGTGATGTGGGATGGAAGTGGAATGAGATATAAAAATGAATCATGAGGTGAGACAGTATTGCTCAGGCAATCGCTTTGAAATCTGACTTCAACCAAGGCGGAATGAATGCTTTGTGGGATCCTGCAGAGACCTGCAAACTTATACAGAGGATGGTGAGTAGGAGCTGTTACACCTGCACCCTCAGAAAGCAACTTGGGGGCATTGCAGCCCATTTCTAGGTACATGGAGCTTCCAGCAGATGTGAGCTTCTTTGGTTAAAACCTGGTTTAAAAACAGCCTTGCATTTAGTACAGGAAGCTGTCTGAAGTGTAAAGAATGGCTAAGTAAGTCAGTTGGACACAATTAATCTTGGTTTGTTTCGGCACTACATCTTTAGCTGCTGGAGGTAAAAAAACACCAAAAAACTCTTGCTCCTAGCTCATAACCTGAGTGTTAAAACTGATGTCCTCCCCATTAGGGCCTCTAAACTCATTAGCACACGGCAATTTATCCTCTTTTATTTCTTCTCAATTATCCTATCATCCATTGTATCTGGATCTGATTACCCTTTCGCAGAGTCAAACATTATCTTGTAAATCATTTGCCTTAAGTCTAAGCCTGCCATTGCATCGCCCAGGATTTGCTTAGGCAGGTAATAAATCAATTAGCATTAAACTGGTGGCATCATCAATTTTCTTTCCTCCGGGGGGGGGGGAGAGGGGGAGTGAGTAGCTGAACTTTGCTTCATCCAGAGCAAATTTCTTCACACTGTCCGGATAGATATCTCAGTGCTGTGTTTAAAAATACAGTGTGTGTGTGTAAATGATGCTTGAACAAATCATTAGCTGTGATCATTAATTATTGATATCATTAACATTGATTTTGTGATCAAAAGCTCCTGGTAGTTCTTCTAAGATTTGAAATCTTTGGGCTTGTTATTCTACATGTTTGGCTTGTTATTCTACATGTTTTGGCTTGTTATTCTACATGTTTTGATATTTTGTTTTTTTGGCAGGTGATTGCCAGGAGAAGCGCTGTCTGTGTCACTTTCTGTTTGAGGGGTGGGGGAAACTCAGTGCACATACTGTATGCTACTTGATAAATCATCATTCAATGACCAGAAAACTTACTAAAACTTACTAAAGCTAAATGTGTGAACTGCTTCTTGTAAAGCTCTGCATGTGCTATTTTGACCCACAGTGGCCATTTCACACATTCAAGCTGCCACTTGTGTCCATCAAGTGATTGCCAAGCATGTGTGAACTGATTTACAAAGGCATAAGACTGAAATTGACCCCTAACAGAAATTTGTTAGGAATAAAATATCTTTTTTAATGAAGCGTTTATACTTTCATAAGGTATTCATTTTTAAGGAGTATTGACTATTGAATTTATGCTAGGTATTTTGATATTGAGCAATGTGATAATTTTGACAGTACACCCACAGATTCCACCATGCTGAGCACTGACAGAGTGACCTTTTAACGATGTTATTTGTGAGCTAAGGAAAGATAGAGCATGAAGAGAGACATTTTGATAGCTGATCCACAACTATGAATTTCCACCTGGAGAGTTAAAAATTTGGGAACAGGGGCCAAACTAGACATGACAGAGACGACCTGTGAATAGGCTCTCCCATATTGATAAAATAATAGCTGCTCCAGGAAGGCTAAATTCATATAGTGTGGTGCCTGGGAGAGGCACTTTTCTCCAGTGTCATTTTACTGTTGAAAAATACCCCCTTAAATATGTTATTTTCCTTGGGGGGAGAACATAGAGGTACCTGTACCTCCATGATACATGTTTCTTCCAATGGAACAAATACCAGCTCCAACAAGGAGGGCAAGGGGACAGTTTGTTCAAGAAAACAACATAGAGAGGAAGGGAAAAACCTCCAGTACTTCTCCATATTTCATATGGAAGTAATAAAATGCTAAGCAGAGAGAGAAAGAGATTTACTTATCCTGAAATAAACCTGTAGGAACGAACTCTGAATGATACGAAGTTTTCATTTGAATAAGCCAACAACCCACAAAAAAGTTCTAACAGCAAAACCTTTCCTGGGACTCCTAAAGGTCATTTGTTGAACAGTTTCTTCTAAACACATGACAAATTATTCCATTGGCACAACAAATGATACACAAGCCCTTTAATTATAATATAGCACTCAATATCTTGAGGCGTTCCAAACAGTGCCTATGTATCCTACACATTTCATTACAAGGAAAGGTTGAGGAGAAAGGCGGGCAGGGTGGGGGAGGGATAGCCTAGACAGCATGCCATGTTGGCAAAGGTTTGCTGTAAAGAAAATTTGGAGGTAAGAGGACATAAAGGAGAAAAAAAGTAAGAGTCTAGTTTTTAAAAAGGTGAAAAATCTTATATATTTATTTAAATATCTATTAGCATGTATTGTTATTGTGGTTGTCTATTAATCTCCTTCCACATCTGTCCCAAGGTGATGTACAATATATAGCTGGCAAAGCTTGTTGGAGCAGAAAAGTGTTTCCTGAATTTATATATCCCACCCCCAAATCAAATAGAATATCAAGGCAGTGCACAACAATATAGACAAGTACAATAAAACATGAAGGGCCATTTTGAGGATTTTTTTAAAAGAATGCTTTGGTGATAACCAGATGTAGCAGACTGAAAATAGTTTCCTATGCCCACAAAAACATTTTAAATCTTCACTGTTGGGTTTTCCTTTGTTTATTTGTTTAGGAAGACATGGCACACATATCCTCCTTTCTCCTTGGTAGCAGTTACTTAAAGAAGCCACACTTAGTTTCCCTGCTCCATATGATTGGTTGACACTTGGGAGATGAGAGAAATATGTTTGTTTGTTTATTAATCCTGCTTTCCACCCAGAACCAGGACTCAAGGAGGCTCAGAAAAAAATTACACCAAATACAGATAAAACACACATAGCTAAAAACATGTAAAATGTTATTGTTAACAAGTAATCAACTATTTATGGAATTTAAAATAATTGAAAAAGCAAAACTACTAAAATGCAGATAGTAAAAAAAAGGTATAGCACACTATTAAGAGCCCTTTTCTTAAAAGCAGTCAGTTCCCAAAAGCCTGCCAGAATAAAAAAGGAGGAAACCAGGCCAACTTCTCTTGGAAGGGAATTCTAAAGCCCCTGGGAGCAGCCACCGAGGAGGCCCTCTTCTGCATCCTCCCCTGAGCACACGTATGTCACCCAATGCACTTTCTTCAATTAATCATTATTAATGACGTGGGCAGTGGGCAGCCATGCATTCCTCACAACACGTTTGGATCTTGGGAAAAATTTAACCTGGAGGACAGGTACACACTGTTCACTGTAATTTAGACCATGGTCTGCAGGTTCCCGATTGCTGCTATTCAAACATGATAGCACTGCCATGATGGGGTGAAGGTGAGAAGAAGGTCACCAAGGAAGAATGGATGGGGAAACTATGTTTTGTGGAGGGAGCAGGGAAACACCATTATACTTACTGATCCTGTTATTATACAGGTTTTCCTTTGAATCTGTTGTGAAATGCAACTGGTTGTTAAAGCTGTACCTGGTAAGATAAAAGACTGAATAAAACATTAACAGGGGAGGGGTGGAGATCCAAATACAGTTTTGATCACAGCAGAGTCTTGGATAAGAGAATTTTTTATTATCCCTTGCTTTTAGCCCTTATTTACCATCAGGCCATCTTGCCACAAGCATGCTTTTTAGTTCTGACAGCTCTGAATTATGACCATTGTGGGATCCTATCTCATTAACTGAAATGGAAGAATAAAACATCAAACAATCATAAAAATAATTTGGCACTGTGAAACCACTTAGGAGCAGCTGTCAAACAGGTTGGAAGATAAAGTTCTAAATAAAAAAAGAGAGAGACTAGGGGAGAGGGAGGTAGTGTCCTACCATATGCTTCCTCTGCATTATAGACTCCTTAATATTATGAAGTGCCTTCATTTATGCAGAATAGGCCAGAGACTCCATATATGATATTGATTATGCCTTAACCCCAATTTAGTAAAGACATACTCCTCCTTTTCCTAATCAGATATTGCAGAAACAGTTTTCTGAAAACGTCCCTAATGCCAAGACATATTTTATCTCCGAAGGCTGTGTGGCAGGAGATAGGGCTTTGTCTTGCTTGCTTTCATGGCTCAGAGCCCAGTCTGAAGACAGCGAAGCCCCAGTGGGGCTCTTCCTCTGCTGTTTTCATCCTGCAATTCAAAAACATACATCTTTATCAAGCTGTTATTGTCAGACAACATTAGATAATTAATAGGCCATTTGTCAGCCTACACAAAACGTGTTAAAATCCCAAACACAATCAGGATAAATATAGTTGCCTAATCTCTGAGGGCTGCCACCTCCCTGTTCGGTCCTGCAGGCAGATACTTACTATTAAACAAAGCTCATTATTAATCATATCTAATGTTAATTAATTAACCACCTCCGTGCATTGAAGACTCTTTGTGATTTTCAGTTGCTTTAAAAACTGATTGGTAACTTAGTACCGTATTTACTCGAGTCTAATGCACCATCAAATCTAATCCACACCTCAATTTTCAGAACCTTGAAACCAAAGAAAGTATTTGCTGGTGAATGTAAATGTGCCATTGAATCTAATGCACACCTTAATTTTCTCAATGTGTTTTGGGCAAAAAAAGATGCACATTAGATTCGAGTAAATACGCTAGTTTTGTGAATAAATTTTGAGTTTGCCTTTTATTCTATATGAAGTGTTACATATAGATATAGATATGTGTGTGTGCACACACATACACATTCTGATAGTACAAATCTGATAAAAACAATAATTTATTATTGTTGGCTAAACATCCCAATTAAACACTAGGTTAATATATGGTATTATAATTTCCATGTATGTTTTTGTTTTTATTTCCCTGTCATACAAAATATTTATTTAATTTAACAAATTTATATACTGCTTAATTGCAAAAAGTGTGCAAGTAGCTCAACAATACAAGAAATATAACAATCCATTAAAACTATAAAATGAGAGTTAAAATGCTTGCTGAAATAAAAGAAGATTCAGTAGCAGCAGACGTTCAGCAGGGAGGGGCCCTAATATAATATAGATTTATTTCTATCTAGGGTTGCCATACGTCCGGAATTTCCCAGACATGTCCGGGGTTCCAATGATGGAATTAGTGTCCGGGGAATTTTTTGGAAAATTGACAAATTTTCATGTCTGGATTTTTACCTGTTGAAATAAAGCAACCATTTCCCCCCTCAAGGCAGCTAACCACACGTGTGTGTGCATGCGCACACACACACACTCATGTTACCACAACCAACTAATACCACAAGCTGAATTAAAGAGCATCAAGAGCCAGAACTAAAAATAAATAAATAGAGCAACAGCAGAATCAAAGGCTTGTTTTTTTAAAAATGAAAAGTCTTCCAGTGGCAGCAGAACACAAATATAGAGGAACAGATCCTATTGGGGCAGGTAGTTCCATATATGAGATGTTGCTACAGATAAATTTCTCATGCACGATGCCACTAACTGCGCCTCAAAGGTCAATGGCATGTGCAAGAGGGCTGCAATAGCTGATTTTAAAGAAAGTACAGATTGGCATGGGAGGAAACAGTCCTTCAAGTAGCTTGGTTCCAAGCTACCTAGGGCATTATGCACATATTCTGAATTTACACATCTTAAATGCACTATAAATAAGTGCTTAGGAGAGACTCTTTCCCTGACCTGGTTCTGGTGTAGGGATCTCAGTCTCATAAACCATGGTTTACTCTAGGTCTATGATGTGGAATCTGTGACCTTTCAGATGTTATTGGACTCCAACTCCCATGAGAAGTGGTGGACTCTCCTTCCTTGGAGGCTTTTAAACAGAGGTTGGATGGCCATCTGTCATGGATGCTTTAGCTGAGATTACTGTATTGCAGGGGTTTGGACTAGCTGATCCTTGGGTTCCTTCCAACTCTAAGATTCTATTATTCTATGATTCTATGAACTCCCAGCAGCCCCAGTTGGCATGGACAGTGTTCAGATATGATAGTAGTTATCCTAAGGAGGGCAACAGGATCCCCACTATTGATTGAGAAGGAGCATTGTCCTCATGCATTGCCTGTCATAGTGGGTCTCAGGGTTATAATGAAGAGCAGTCAATCCCACAGTCCTGAAGCCTGCCCACTATTCGGGGGGGGGGGAGGAAAATGCACCATATATCAAAGGTGCTCTAGGCAAACAGCTCATCACATGGTAACACTGCTTGTGGATTGTTCAGTTTCAGTTTCTAGGTAAGGAAGTGCATGACTGAATGCTCCCTCATATAATAACTCCCCAATAAAGTTAAACACAACAATCAGGGAGAAGGGCTTAGCCTTAGCCTTTTTGCCTCACAGAATACTTTTCTGTGCATATGAATTGTTTCTGTAGGGAAGCATTCAGCTGGGCATGTGATGAGCAGAGAGTCTTTCACATTAGAGTTTCTGCTCAGGTGGCATTTTGAAAGATGGACTGCCCAGGATGAAACTATTTCTTCACATCCTCTCATCCCTTGCACCTAACTGAAGATGGCAGGCAAGCCTTGAGAAACTGGCATGAGACCATCAGATGGTGCACCTTTTCAAAAGGATGATTAACAATACAACAGCACATGAGCCAAAGACACAGATTAATGTGCAGAGAGCTGTAATAGAATGTCCCCTTCTTCTACAGTGTCAAACTGCACTCTTGGCTTCTACTCTCTTCCTTGGTATGTCAGAAGAATGGCATGTCTATATTTGTACTGCCAAACACCTATTCTTAGAGGTGACCTTAAATTTATCTTGGCATGGTGTGTGAACTGCAAAGAGAGGGAGAACTTAAGTTTTTCTTTTTTCTTTGCAAAGGGATGAAATGCAGGGAGGGGGGAGGGGAGTAGAAAATCCTGTCCTTCTTTTAAGACATATGGAGACTTTCCAGTACATAGTGTCTTCAGTCCAAAATAACCTCCGAATATCCTTTCTTTCTTGCAAGAGGCCTACAGCCCAAGATCTGGCTGGTTATTTAAAATCAGTCCATGAACTTCGGCCTTGTGCAACTCTAAACCTCCTGACCACATGTATCTCTGTCCATTCTCACTTCCAGTTTGCCCTTTTCTCTCAGGCTACTGAAAGTGTGACTGAGCTCATGTCCTGCTTGTGGGCTTCCCATAGGCACATGGGCGTACCCAGGATCAAAACTAGGGGGGGCAGGCAAGCCACGGGGCT
Source organism: Zootoca vivipara (assembly GCF_965207765.1). Lineage (NCBI taxonomy): Eukaryota > Metazoa > Chordata > Lepidosauria > Squamata > Lacertidae > Zootoca > Zootoca vivipara. The sequence goes on along the minus strand of NC_142588.1, from coordinate 81,734,194 downwards.
CGGCCACGCCCCCAGCCACAACGATTGCCTGGCTGGCGATGATGTGGCCGGGATCCCCCAGGAGGCATGGTCAACATCCACACACCCCGGAGGGGAGGGAGTGGTCACCCCGAGAGAGAGGGGCGGAGAGGAGCCTTCCTCCTCAGCACGGAGCAGTCACTCCGGAGCCCGATCCTGTGGCGGAGGCGACTATGACGAAGCGCGCACACACATACACCCCTCCCTGCCGCAGCAGCTCAGGAGTCGGGTGGGAGGGGAAAGAGGCGGGAATGCGTGCCACCTCCTTGCGCGGTTGGCTGAATGGCTGGCTGGCTATGATGTCCACGCCCCCCGGAGGGGAGGGGGCAGTCACGCGGTTCTCTGCAACCACTTTTCTCCGCCAGCCACTTTTTGCACTGAAAAAAACAGTGTGATGCTACAGCCCATGGCGCGACCTGTAATTTATACCTCCCCCCCTTCCTTTTTACCATATGTGGGGCAGCTGCTCCCCCTGCCCCCCCTGGGTACGCCCATGCATAGGCATCTGGCTGGGCACTATGAAACAATGCTTGATTAGGTCTGATATAGCAGGGCTCTTCTTATGCTTTTATGCTCCTCTGAACCACTCCTGCTTCCAACTTTATGTTCCCAGCCCTACCATCAACAGACTTTTTTCTCTTTCTGAGCCTTTGACTTCACCTCCCACATGCCTTACTATGTCTAATGCCTCCTTAGGATAGAGAACATAGCATGCTGTCTTATCACCAGACTATTCATTCATCTAACTCAATATTGTTTGCTTTGATGGTCACCTTCCAGGGCTTTGGGAAGAAGCATTTCATGTCACCCATCACCTTAACCGTGGAATAGAACCTGAGACTGTCTGTATGCAAAACATGTGCTCAATCTGAATAGCTCAGCTAATGGCAGCCTGAGAACCTTCTGTTTGTCCTAGCCCTATGCAACCTTTGGGGCAGCACTGCAAATATCTGCCAGAGATCCCACCAAATCCTTTACTGCATTACAGGTCTGCATAATTTGAAAATACTGTGCTTTCCTTCACTGGCAGTTGGGCCTCTCATTGCCTCCCTCCAACGGTGTGTGAACAGGGGTTAGCATTGTCAGGTACATATAGTCGCTCAGACCCCCTTGCCGGAGGTTGACTGCTGAGAGCCCCATCTGCCACTCTTCTTGTTGCTGCTTGCTTATGCACATCTGAGTGTACATTTCACTAAGTGTACAGTGAAACACTATTAAAACGAAAGTCAACATCCAGACTCTGATAAACACATTCAGTTTAGTCTTTTGGTTCATCATGATCCATCAAGTATTGTCCTGGAATAGTTCAGTCGATAGAGCATGAGACTCTTAATCTCAGGGCCATAGGCTTGAGCCCCACAGTGGGCAAAAGATTCCTGCATTGCAGGGAGTCAGACTAGATGACCCTCAAGGCCCCTTCCAAATCTACAATTCTATGATTCTATAAGTGATGCAGGCAAAAGGCTGCCTCAGCATGTGACCTATTTAGCAGAATAGGGCGAGGAACTGTGAAGCAAGGACAAATGTGAGGGAAACTTCTCTTGCTTTTATCCTTCGTGTGGTATATTTGGAGGAGGTGCCATAACTCAGTGGTCGAAGGTCCTAGATTCAATGCCTAGCCTCTCCAGTTAAAAGGATCAACTAGCAGGTAATGGAAAATACCTCTGCCTGTGATAATGGAGAACTGCTGCCAGTCTCCGAGCAGACAAGACTGACCTAGATGAGTAAATGAACGCAAGAAGAGCCTGCTGGATTATGCTAAATGTTCATGTACTCCAGCATTCTGTTCTCACAGTGGCCAACCAGATGCCCATGGGAGGTTCACAAACAGGACTCTCCTATTGTACAGTTTCCAGAAACTTGTATTCAGAAGCACACTGCCTCTGGCTGTGGAGTCGGAGCATAGCCATTGTGCAGGATTGCCATATGTTTGGAATTTCCCAGACATAGCTGGAATACTGCAGTTGGAAGCAGTGGTCTGGCAAAAATCATTAAAAATGTCATGGAAATTCTGGACATATGGCAACCTATGTCAACAGTGTCTTTTTTTTTTGCAATTTCCCTTAAAAATAGCTCAACAACTGTCCGGATTTTTACTTTTTTGAAATACTGCAACCCTACCACTGCGACTAGTAGGCATTCAGAGTCTTTACTTCTGTGAATTTGTCTCATCCTCTTTTAAGGTCATCCAAGTTGGTGGCCATGCATAGTTTCACTACTGTATGTGCTGTGTGAAGTACTTTCTTTTATCTGTCCTGAATCTTCCAACTTTCAGCTTCTTTGGATGTCCACCAGTTCTAGGGTTATGAGAGAGAGAAACTTTTATCTGTTCACTTTCTCCATACCATGAATAACTTTATAACTTCCATCATGCTGCCTAGTGTAAGGTAATTGCCTATGTAACTAATGAAGGCAGAAGCAGAATTCACAAATTGTAAGTTTCTGCTCTCCCAAGGATCCACACATGGTACTAATAACTGCTGAGTCCAGGGTTATTCCTAAATCTTGTCTTATCTGCCTAATGCCTGTTTTACAAAAGAGATGCTGAGAATGGTCCTTAGATGTCTATGTCCATCTTTGGTAATACACAGTAATTATTCTCTGTCTTGAAAATGGCATCATTTAATATGTTGTAGTTTATTCATTTGGAGCCACGATCTTCTCACCATGGAGACTTCAGGTTTCACAACTGTTTTGGGATAGTGTTCAGGTTCCATAATTTGAGAATTAGATCACACATTTCCTATTTTCAGATTGTTGAGGTTGGCATTTTTTTTTGATTATTTGTGTATCAAGTTTTAGATTTCTAGTTGGGACATATCTTACCAGTACTATGGTAAGCATGTAGGTCAGACAGTCCCAAGCATCTTAATATATATGTAAATTTAAGCAATATGTTTATAAGCATAATTGTGTTTATGTACAGATTCCCAAGTGGTTGTTCAGAAAAGAAAAAATAGCCCATGCACAATATAACTGCAGAGCTTAAATTGTTTTATTCTCGCTGAAGTGCTGATGTTGAATTACACATAATGGCTAGATTGAAGAATGACTCCTCAACAAAGACTTGAGCTGGAATTCAACTGAAACCAGTGTTAGTGATATTAAGGGTCGTGGAAAAGAGAAATGTAGTCTAAAGTTGTATTATGGTCTCTGACAATAAGGCCAGCAATACACTTCAATCAAATACACTTCCAAAGCATTATTTATGAGCCTCCCTCTACCCCACCCTGCAGCTATATTTTGAGACCGTTTGGTTAATGCTTATGACTGCAGTTCCATATACTGTGGTTTTTGGAAGTGCTGCAGACCACGCATCTTTAAGGCGCATTCACCCAAGCCTGTTCCTGGCATCAGCAAGACGGTCTACTTCAGGTCTAGGCAGAGACCCCAAAACAGTCCAATCTATAGAATGGGGACAGCCCAGTTTATCACCCCCAAATTCCTGCACACCCAGCCCCAGCTTGTCCTTTTTGCACACATTTATTCCAGTTTTACAAGAAGCTGCTCTCCATCCCAAGCCTAACACTGACTCTTCTTAAAGTGAGCCAGGCTTTGAATTAAGCTTCTGCTTCTTTTTTAAAAAGTGAAGCCTAGACAAAGTGAAGCAGTTTTAAGCACCGATTGCAATGAGAAGAATTAAGCATGTTCTTAGTTGCACTAAAAATTGTGGGATCTAAGAGTGCATAACTTCGCTTGGATTGTGTCCAGATTTTCAGGGTGAAGATACGGTACACATCACTTGTGACAACAGAGCTAAAGCAAAATCCAAAGCTCAAGTGTAAGCCTAGATCCCTCCTAATTATGGACTGTCCATTTTCCTATTTTACCTTTAAAAAATAAGAAAATTTGCCTAATTTTGGCTGAATGCTACGATCATGCTACTGGAGCACTATCAGTGCTCTAAAAAAATATTGTGCATCTTCTTCACCCATTGACAGCCAATTTCATCTCCAGTTGGATCTCGCCCCACTGGATCAGAAACCTCTGGTCCTCAAAGCTGAAGTGGTCTGGGCACCTGAGTGCCATTTTGTATCTTGAATTTTAAAACTGTTTGTGTAATGAGAAGCACATGAATCAAGTAAGAAAGAGGCATGGTTCAGAGATTGTACATATTAAAACCCTGGAGGGCACCAGATTGGGGGACGTCTATGCATCCTGTTAAAGGAATGGGCACACATACAGTGCATTCTATAAATTTATGGCATAAAGATTTTGCAATGAAACTTCTTCTGTCCTTTATTAAGTTTATCAGGGCAATCTGGCCTAAACAATTACTATTAGTATCAAATTGTAGGATTTAGAGAATGCCAGAGTACAATGAAGGCCCAGAAGCAAACTGTGGCTCATTTAGAACGGGAGTGAAAATATTAGCCAGATTCCCAAGTGAGATATGCTTTCATCCACTCTTTTGTACCACTTTTCCTGACTCAGGGGAGAGGGGTGGTGGAAGGGAGGAAACTTAAAAGGTGATGTGGCCTCCAGCTCAGTGGATCACAATCTAGACATTTGTCAGATTAAGCAATGTGAATGTGCCAGCATAAGAAAATTAACTTGTGTGGACTGTGCCATATAAAAATGGCAGCATGGATTGGCCCTGGTAGGTCTCTATGTAGATGAAAATAAACACTTCCTCCCAGGAACATAATGTTCCTTCTTCCATAGTACCCTTGCTGTCATTTTCCCTTGTGCTGAAGATGTAGGCTTGCTGTTATCTAAAGAGAAAAAGGGGGAAACTGCTTCCCTCCCTCCCTATTGGGATGTTAATTTCAAGGCTGAGTGATTTCAAGACACCAGGCCTTGCTGGAGGTATCACTCAAGGCTTGCATGCCGGCAGCAGGGGGCCATTTGTCTCACCTGTAGGCTACACAGCCTCAGGAAGGCAGAGAGAACTTTCTGAAGGCTTTGGAATCTGCACCTGCTTTCCACTCAGTGTTTATCTTTTAATCCTCAACCTGATTTTCTTATGAGTGTTTAAAAAAGAAAGAAAATAAACTGTAGATTTCCGGCCAAACCCCATGAAAAGGATCAGGCTTAAGTGGTTAAGTGCGTTTAGGCAAGTGTTTTGAACATGACTCAGAGCTTAAAAATAATGTTTGCATTGGCTTGGGGCGGGTAAATATACAATGCAGATACAAACCAGACACACTGTCTAAAGAGCAAAGTGCTATTTTGAGTAGAAGTATTTCATCCCCTTGTGATTTGTCCAGAGGATGATGCTTCTAACAGGAGTTTCAGAATATTTGGGGGGTGGGGTGGGTGGCTTTGAAAAAAAGAAAGGTCTTATTTGCCTACCTCAATGGCCCTCAAATGCATCCCCAAGGTTTTCCTGGTCTGCTCTTCTGCCTGCATTTCTACAATTTCTGGTACTACCATGTAGCAATCTCAGGAATCTTCCTGTTTATAACAGCTCCACAGCTGGAAAGAATGAGACAGGTATGACTTCTGCAACAACAGTCTTCCCAGGTCCCATTGCCACCACCCTAGGTTCGCAAATCAGTCAAGCAAATAAAATTCAAAAAGCTTTTTTGTTGCAGTTGGAATAAATGATGTTGTTCTATTAAGATCTTTTTCACCTGCTTAATTTCAGATTCTGGATATTTACCATCACACAGATTCTGAGGGCAGACTTTTTGGGGTCTGGACTAAACATCAGATGGTAAATGATCAGACATTGGTTACCTTAACTGGACTTTCCCTGCCTTGACCTAACTTGGCTTGCCGTGACTCCACTTACCTTTGTCAGGCATAACCTACCTTGGTCATACTTTGTTGAAGGAAAGGTTCCTCACATTTAAAATGCAAAAGGGTGTGTGTTTACAATGTTGAGTATCTCAGCAATGCACCACAGAATTTCCAGCCTGCAACTTTTCCTTCAAACTTTCCTTCAACAAATAGTAATGGTTAAGTCTGGCCAAGGTAAGCAGGAGTCACAGCAAGCCAAGTTAGGTTAAGGCAGGGAAAGTCCAGTTAAGGTAACTGATGCCTGATCAAAAGCTTTTACGTATAGAAAGCAGACCAAAACAGGACCATGGAGAGCTCCAATTAAGCTCTGCTGGTTGAAGCTCTTGCCTCCTAAGGTAGCTACAAGAAGATGTTGTCTCAGCATGGAGCTAAAGCCAACTGAAGCCTTATGTAGATTGACAAAACCTGTAGTGTGGATGGCTCTGCTTCGCTCGCTGGAAGAGATATCTGGTTGTTAGATGGCCCTCAACTGGCTTTTGTGAGACTGAGAAGATGGAGGCACTGAATAGGATTCGTCCTGTGAATATGGTGACAGGGCTGTGAATAGTACAGTGATGGTTTCCCTGTGAGGAAGAAGCCTGAGGCTTGTCTTCATCAGAGTCCTCTGTTGTGCATTGCAAACGCCTAGGTCTCACTTAAACCAGAGCATGTGCACATAACTGGGCACATGGCATAATGGACATATGATTGCTTTATGTATTCATTCTTCTAATTATTTAGGAGCCATACAATTCCAAAGGGTCTCTCATCCAGGCACAGAGCATATGATATAGATTCAGCAAGGATTACTGAAGCTGTTTTATATGCCTTCAGACCATGCCCTATACCCAAGTCAACTATGCCATCGCCATAGAGCAGAATACACTGAGCAGATAGCATAGTAAAATCAGCACTGAGCTGGGAGTTAGATGCATGATGAACCAATGGCACAGCTGCTTCACAACTAGCGGATTGCTGCACAGGTTCACTTAGCCCATACTCTATGCATGCCAAGTTTGTGTAAAAAAATAGTTGTTGATTTTCTGCTGAAATAGAAAATGGCTTATGGTGCAAATATATTGCTTCAAAAATTTGTTGAACTGTAGCCACAGGACACGATCCATCAGTGATGACTCCTGTGTAAGTCTCTTCAAAAGGAATGCAAAAAACAGAGGAGTTCTTTAGTTTGCACTGTTACCATTCATTTTAATGAAACTTGCACAGGTATTCAGATCCCAGTGGACTATGCCCACAGTTGGCTTTAATGTTTACCAGTAATGATCTTCTTACCTGTAATTCCTCAAAAACCTGGAAGAGAATTTGAGTAAAGAAAGGAAGATTGAAGAATACTTGAGGCCTAGGGACAAAATAATCTCTAGGCATTTGAAAACAAAAATAGTCCTAAGCAACAAAAAAGTGTATTAGATTGATTGATTATTGTATTCTAATCCATATTAGAGCTTTAAGTCTTTAGGTGTGGCTCTTTAGTTCTAACATCTCATAAATTATGGCTATAATGAAGCAGTCATTTATCCTGAGCTGATGATAAATGGCTTGCCCTAGGAGAAACTAAAGAATAGGAAAGTAGATCATTTTCATATTTGGTGAAAACAATATTAAGTACCCGGGCCTCTGTGATTGCCCTAATAAATGAATAATCTGAGGTGAGGGGCTTGGCAGTCAGTGTAAAAAATAACCTGAGCTTTCTCTGTCATTTGTCAGGCTTTGCTATGACAGCATGCATTATGGGTAAATGAGCAATCAGCAAGAACTATGTTATGGCTGGGATGTTTTGGAAGAATTTATCATATGCATTGCTTGGTACCTTTAAGACCTTAAGGCTTAATAGCTATAGTGCATGACGGCAAGTGAACACAGTTCCTATTTACCATCACACGCTTCATTTCCACCGGATCCCCTTTATTTCTGAACTTAGTGTGTGGGTTTGGTATTTTTATTATTATTAGTAGTATGACCTTCAATTAGCATTGTTTCTCAGGTGATACTTTCCCTAAAACATTTTTATTGTAGCATTATATTTAAATATCCGTTAATTATAGTGCCACTAGGAAACTTGATAGAAGTCGATTGTGAAGGCAGTACAATCAGGCAGCAGATATGTCAATTGACTGGCAGCAGGTTATGCCAGTGTGTACAGAATGTCCAACTTTTATAAGACAATTGCACATAGGACACCCAGGTAGAAAATATAGACCTTATGTTCCATGCTTGCCAGTGGCTAGAGCATCAGAGTTGGACTACAGAGACCTGAGTTCAAATCCCTACTCTTCCAGAACCATGAGGTTTGCAGGATAACTTTGGGCGTCACCACCTGTCAACTTAAGCTACCCCATGGGATTCTTGAAAGAACCAGTCTTGAAAGAGATACCTCTTTACTTCCCAGCACTGTTATTGAATTATTCCAATGATTCTCTGGAGGATGCCATCGCAAGCTAGTATTGCCTCTTGGGGAAAACCTCATTCTAAGTCAGTCTTATAAAATGGGCCTAAAGTCCTCTTCATTTTGAGCATAGGCAGCTGAGACAGGAAAGTGGTGGCAGACCTAGAAAAATTATGGCAGAGAAGGACAAGATAACTTCAGAGCAAATGCTGAGTAAAACACTTCTCCAGCGTTTCCTCCTTCTCAGCTGGGCAGTGTCAGGATTTATCAATAGCAGTGTTAGGATGTGGAAACTGAGAATAATAACATCAGGTCCCAAGCACTGCCTGTTCTAGGATGCTCAAGCCAAAGTCTACCTTTGTCCCAGGACATCAAGCACATTTACAGTGGTACCTTGGGTTACAGACGCTATGGGTTACAGACGCTTTGGGTTACAAACTCTGCTAACGAGGAAGTGGTTGCTCCAGGTTAAGAACTTTGCTCCAGGATAAGAACGGGAATCGCATGCCAACGGCACAGTGGCAGCGGGGGGGGGGGGCATTAGCGAAAGCACGCTTCAGGTTAAGAACCATTTCAGGTTAAGAATGGACCTCTGGAACAAATTAAGTTCTTAACCTGAGGTACCACTGTAGTGGCTATGAAACGTGCTCATTTCTGAGCCCCATTTCAACATTAAAAGCAGTTACAAATGAATAAATCAAAAGTAGTCAGATAAGATTACACCACCTCATCTGAAACCATTGACTTTTTTTATTTGTATATGCATATGTTTGTATGTGAGTAGATAGATATATATTCAGGGTAGATTAGCGATTAACTTCAGCATATACCTATAACTGTTTGGCAATATAAAAAAAAATCCTTCAGTAGCACCTTAAAGACCAACTAAGTTTTTATTTTGGTATGAGCTACCTACCTGTTTTGCAATATATTTGACTTCACCATTTTTACCAGTGACCTTAGTCAAAACTGAGTAGTGTTTGCCAATGAAGGCAACACCCATGTTGTCCTCAAACATGCACAGAATTCATGCTCCAGTTGGATGTTGGATGTTCCAGTTCTTCTTCCTTTTCCACCTTCTCCTCTTCTTCTGGAATAAATACTTTTGATGGGTGGCTGATTCTTATTTGTACTCAGGCTCTTAGCAAATGTAAAGGAAAATTCCGTGCATGTTCCTTTAAAAAGCAGGGGCTGGATCTTTTTTCTCTTCCAAGAATCTGGAAGGGGCAGATGCTGAATTTTACACATCCAAACTCATTTCCCATTTGACAAAAGGCTTGTGTAACTGTTTTGTGTTTGGGAATCCATACTGGGGTACAAAATATAAATTGATAATTGGCCCTAAAAACTTGGTGTCAAGCCATGTTTATACTTATCTGCTGGTTGTTTTAGTCTTAAGATGGGTTTGTGGTTCTTTTCCAGTTGTTTTGGGTTCTTTCTAAGCATCAACAATTATGAATAGACAGAGTCATATTAATTGCCAAAACACTTCATATCATAGACTTGGAAAGCCAAATTTTCACCTGACCTTGCAATTGGGATAATTTGTTGCTTGTCCTAGCAATATATGAAAGAATGTTCTAGAAAGGAAGGGAGACAAAAAAGTTGGAAAACACTGAGGCTATTTGGCAGCCATATTTGAATTGTTTTGCTTAATAAAGTCTGGCTCATTTTTTACTGACTTGCTGCTCTTAGCCAGTAATTCTGTGTTCCTTTTTCTATTCTCTTTTGTGTTTCCATCCTTTTATGCATCCTTTTATGCATTATTGTTGATCAGGTACAGGGGCTCTTCTTCTTTTGTCCATATTCAGCATGCAGACTTCAAAGGCAAGGCTACCCAGGTCATTTTGATGTTCCCTTCAAAGAGATATATAAATGAAAATATCTTAAAAACCTTAATACATAATTAATAATATGAACATTTTAAGACACATACACATGCACAAACCTCAGCAAAAATTGATAGTTGCAGTTTTTTAAAATTTTAAACTTCTGCTTTTGAAAATTGACTTTTCAGTGCTATTTTTAAAAAGAATAAAAATACCCCCAAAAATCTTGGTGATGAATTATAAAGCAATAATGTTAGTTAACTTGCTAACTTCAGGAGTTGGATCCTGTTTTTCTTAAATTCATCATTCATAACTGGAATAGTGGGAAATGTTCTAATCATGACCATAATTCTATACTCACTTGGAAGTACCGGTAAGTCTCATTGAACTCATTGTGTAGGACTGTACTGTAAAAATATGAATTTTTGCATGCACACATACACTAATTAAATTGGTAGAATTTGATCTAAATTTGCCCCTCCAAAGCAGTTTATACTCTAAAATACGTTAAAATATTGCAAAACTCTATTGCAAAACTGCTACCTTACTTGGGAGGAAATCCTGCTGCGCCCAGTGAAATTTACATCTGAATAAAATTCATAAGGTTCTGCACAGCAGCAACCTTAAACACACTTTCCTAAGAGTAAGTCCTATTGAAACCAATGAGACTTCTCTTGTAGTGAACAATGTTAAAATCAAGCTGAAACACCCTTCTTTTGCACACTGTGTGCAGTGTTTAAAATGAATTAAGATAGTTTCTTATATTATGCAGTTTAATAGGTAGGTTGGCAATGTTTGAGCACAAACAGCAGCAATAAGCTCCCTGTATATTCTCTTCAAATGTAATGGCATGTTTGGCAAATGCATGCTTTGTTGTTTTATTTTCATAATAATTTTTTAAGCACAGTATGGCAAGGAATAACCAGATTTGGAAATAGATTCTGATTAAGAAAATTAGGTTGAGAGCGTAGCTTTCCTGCCACTTATAAAGTGTTTATATTGATCATAAACAAATTAATTGAAAGGATTGGTGGGGGTGAGGAGGGTTGATTATACAAACAATTCCCTATATAATCCAGAGGCAAAATTCCTCGACTTGACGGGACTCTCCCTCTGACAGTTCTCCTAAGGTAGGTTATTTTGGAGAAAACATATGTTTCCATTTTCTCTCCCTCTGCTTCCTTTTTAGTCCCCAGGCTCCAGAAGGGTCACAGCAACATTAAGGCTTTTGTCAGTGTGATTAATAGCTCTTTAGATCATCTTTAATTCACTCACTAATGACTGAGGGTCTTTCTGCTCTCCAAGTAATCGGGTGATGTATGAGCCGATAGTACACCTTGTGGCAGAGGTGAAAATCATTCAGGCAATGCAAATATTGTCACGGGGACAAATGTTTTCCCTGTTAATAAAAATTAATGAATTTTACCCAGAAGCTAGTTACAAAAGCAATGGTGAAAGAGATCCAAGCACAAGACCGGGAGGTGCAGGGGATGATGTGGAGGCAGTATACCAAGACCTCATTTCTTGGAGCCATTTGTTTTGTCTTTTGAGATATGTAAGGATAGGTATTCTTAGTATATCTGCATCTGCATAATAGATGAGACACTGGCAGGTTAATTAAATTATACAAATAAATTGCATTGTGACCAAATCTGTCTTTCAGTTGCAAAGGCCTGCTTGCTTGTTTGCTCAGTTCAACACCATTATTTTGTCTTGCCATGGGGCGAGACACCCTCCCCCACTCAATAGCTTTCCCATTACAAAGATTTCAGGCAGAAATTCTGGGATTTGGTGGTGAGCGAAATCCTGAAATGCTGTCCGTCAAGGCATTATCCCTGCAAAAATTATGTAATGATGTCCACATTTAAAGCTATCTTACCACATCCGGTAACTGTGAATCCCAGTTGATTATGTATTGTGTCCTGAATCTTTTGCATAACTCCTTGATTTTGAGGGATGATTTTCAGTCATCGTGGGAAAGGGAAGTCACTAATGAGGTTCAATCCTGCGGATTGTCACACTTTTACTTCGAGTCTATGACGTACATTCAAGCCAGAGCTGTGATCTCCCGGAGACTGAGTGATATTGCTAGGCAAGAAGATATAGCACAGCTAAACCAGGGATGTTCCTAGGGGACCAGATCTACCAGATCATACCAGCCCCCTACCTTGCGGAAATCTACTATGTGGAATACCGTAGACTTCTTACAGCGGCTAGATTAAATGCCCTTGATTCTGCGGTACTGTGGGGAAGGTATGGGGGTGTACCATACGCCCAGAGAACTTGTCATTGTGCCATGGGCATGGTCGAGTCCACCGAACATATTCTCCTAACTTGCCCTTCTTACAAGAGCTTAGGCAAAATTTTATAGCTCCACTTCTACTCCAATTTAGCTTTCTACCCAGAGAATCAGGGTTTAATACTTGCTGAATAATGCTACTAGAAATACAGCCTTCTTGGTGGCCAAATTTCTTTTTGTAGCTTTCAAGCGTCGTAAGACTAAAATTGACTGTATTGATTTGGGGCTATCTGTTTAGCCCTTTTTTTAGTGTTGGCTGTGTTTAAAAACCCTTTCAGATGTTTTAACTTTGTATAAATATATCTTTTTCTGACGGACGGTCAAATAAAAAGGATGATGATGAACTCCAAGTTCTAGAATTTTGAGAGAGAGTAAAATAGTTATTGATAACCATTATTTCTAGGTAAATTGGAGTAGGCTCAGAAAAGGGAAACAAAGGTGGAGAGCAGTATGTTTAGCACAAAGAGGTAAATATGAGGGGTGGGGGTAGGCATGATATTGCTATTCAAATATTTAAAGGGCTGTCTCATTGTTGTTGTTTAGTCGTTCAGTAGTGTCTGACTCTTCGTGACCCCATGGACCAGAGCACGCCAGGCACTCCTGTCTTCCACTGCCTCCTGCAGTTTGGTCAGACTCATGTTGGTGGCTTCGAGAACACTATCCAAGCATCTTGTCCTTTGTCGTCCCCTTCTCCTTGTGTCCTCCATCTTTCCCAACATCAGGGTCTTTTCCAGGGAGTCTTCTCTTCTCATGAGGTGGCCAAAGTATTGGAGCCTCAGCTTCAGGATCTGTCCTTCCAGTGAGCACTCAGGGCAGATTTCCTTCAGGATGGATAGGTTTGATCTTCTTGTAGTCCATGCGACTCTCAAGAGTGTCCTCCAGCACCATAATTCAAAAGCATCAATTCTTTGGCAAATCTCTGCTGCCCCAGAGGGCAGGACTAGATCTAATAGGCTTCAGTTACAGGAGGATTGATTTTGCCTGAACATTAGGCAAAACCTCTGGAAGATACGACCACTGAGACAATGGAACCAATTACCTGGTAGCTGCCCCTCCCTTGAGGTCTTGAAGCAGAGGCTGAACTACCATCTACCAACTAGGATGCTGTAGCGCTGGATTTCTTGCACTAAACAGAGGACTGAACTAGATGACCTACAAAGACCCTTCTAACTATACAGTTAGATGACTATCTGCACACTGTGCATAATTTTATAATCCTCTGTCTATTCTGCTCCTCAGCCATTTTTTAGTTCTTTTTCCAAACTAAAAGTCATCACATACTGTAGAAGCCCCCCCCCCCCCCCGTTAAATCATAAGCAGAAGTGTGTCTCAAGGCAGCCCTGTTTAGGGAAGCTTTTAATGTTTAATGGATTTCTGTATTTTAATGTTTGATGGATTTCTGTATTTTAGAATTTCTGTTTTGTTGGAAGCCGCCCAGAGTGGCTGGGGGAACCCGGCCAGATGGGCGGGGTATAAATAATAAATTATTATTATTATTATTATTACACCATGGTATACTTACTGATTTTTCAAAATTTTTGTTTGTCCTAATGTTTTGCTATGAGTGCACACACTTCCCAGATTCATTGCCTGAGCATGCACACATGCTCTCCCTGGTATGCCCATCATCACCCCCTCCTTGTGGCTATCCAGTAAGTTTGAAAAAAGGTGTGGGTATTGTTTACTGATTCAATATACACCATGGCTAAGCCTGCTGTTCTTTTTGGTTCGTTTTGATAGTCCCTGATTCTTTCTTCTGATGACAAAAGCCATTGTCTCAGTGGAATATACATTTCTGAAACACTTCCCAGATCCAACCCTATCATTTACATCTCTCCATAAAAAAGGAAAACTTTTAAAAGACATAATTTTACCTCTCTCTGCAGTGCTTATCTACAAACGAACATACGACTGAGGGGTGGGGGTAAGGCTCCACTTGTTACTATTATTTCTGGTAGACACCCAAGGAGAGTAGCTAATTTGTTCCTCATTAATGCCAAGGACAATTTTTTAAGGGGCTGAATTATGCATTTATTTCCATTCAGCCACTATGGTGAGCTTCTTTTCTCCCCATCTTTCTCACACACAGTTCTCAAACCTTTACTGCATGTTTTATGTGCATAGGGTGAATTAATGTGTCTTTTAAAAAGAGAGAAAGACAGAGGCAGAGGCAGAGAGAGAGATGAATTAGTGATGAATCTTAAATAAGGACAGAAAATTACATGCACATACACTCCGCTGGAAAAGATGGCACCTGCCTTCGGTTGGACTCCCCTTTTGTGGCAAGTCCATGGTATCTCCTTAACAATTAAGCTAATAAACCCTGACTAAGACCACTTGAACTTTGGAGGCATCTGAAATGTAGATGTTGATGCAACTCTTTGAACTACTTTTCCTTTAGACTTGGCTCAGCTAAAATAGCTATTCTGAACTGCTTTGTGCTTTCTCCAATATCATAATATAGGTATGGTTGCCCATAGTTGAAGAATCAAAGGAGTGTGCTCTTCTCTGAGTTAAAAGTCCTCAAGGTCCAGTTTGTCAGTATATATGTACAGAGTCATTTATCTACCCATTCCAGTGCTACAGTCTTTACTGGACCTTTGCTATTTGCAGCATAGTTTTTTTTACAGATTAAAATTAAAGACACACTTCACTCAAAGCAAGTTTTTTCACCCCCTTGGCTACCTGAGCAATCGATCCTAGTGCAACATTTTGAGCGATGCTTGAGGAATTAAATCTCTTGGACTAATGTGTGGATCGGAATGTAGCTCTCTACAGTTCTCTGACACAGTTCTTGGTAGTTTAAACAAATCATAAGACACATTTAAATATTATTTTGGGAGGAAATACATATTTAAATATGCATGTTAACAGAAACATTTTTAAAAGCACAGATTAATGCAGAAACAGAGCAGAATGGAATTATGTGTAAAAACTTGTAAGTAATCAAGAGAAGTATAGAATCATTGAATTGTAGAGTTGGGAGGGACCTTGAAGGTCATATAATCTAACCCGCTGTAATGTAGGAATCTCAACACATGGTTCCCTATCCAATTTGAAACCATACCGGACCCTGCTTAGCTTTGCAAATGTGCTACCAGTTTTACCTCTGCAACCCTAGTCCATCTTCTGGGAGGATGCCACTGTTGGGAATCGATGCTGCATGGAGTCTCTGTACTCAAAGGGGATAGTGTGATTGATGCATGCAAGATAAAGTAGGACTCATGACCACCCGACTCCAGCCCTGCTTGTGGTACTCAGGTGTGCATACAGCTTATGAATCTGGTCAACTAGCAGTACTCCCCAAGGTCTTGGGCTGCAGTCTTTCCCAGCTTTCCTCTTGATATTCTTTAAGCTGGAGGTGCCAGGGATGGAAACAGGTAAATTCTGTGTGCAGACAGTGCCATCTACCACTGAGCTATTTGTCCTTCTGCATCGGACTAGTATTTTGATTTAGATCTAAATTGCCAAATGCAAACCAAATGCAAAAACAAAGACAAGTTTATATTGCCATGTTCTATGTCCATGGGCTGTTCTACTATGCATCATCATGAAGTGGCCCTGCTTCATGAAGTGCCATCAGGGGAAATAGATAAAGGCAGGGATTATTGTCTGGATGGTGCTCGAGTAGTGGGATGTGTGTGTGCATTTAGGGGCTGCAACAGGCAGAATGTTTTAGGAACCACATAGGAAGTTGCCTTATCCGGAGTCAGGCCATTGACACATTTAGCTCAGTATTGTCAACATTGACTGGCAGTGGCTCTACATGGTTTTCCCCACACTGTCTGGAGACACCAAGGCAGATACTCTACCAGTGAACTATGGTCCTGCTTTACTTTGAGGCAGCGCTGCTCATGACTGAGTAGCAGGGTGAAGTGTTGGAGGATTACATGGGCCTCTCTAATCCACTCAACACTCATCTAAGAGTGCGGGCTTCTAAGGGGTGGGAAAGTCTCATACAATTGGTGTGGTCCATGTGCTCTACGCTTCTCCAGTATTCAGATGGATGCCACTATGAAACAGTTCCTGTGCCTCTTTTGTAATGTATGAATTTGGTATTATGCTTAAAGAGCCACTGAGTTCTAATGTTTGGCCTTCCTTTGAACCTTTTGTAGTAAAGCAAGAAATGAAAGCCAAGTTAAAATTAAACTATTGTTTTACTTCTAACATTTTTAGTAACGGAATTGGTTATCTAACGATTGGTTCTCGATGGCTGGTATAAATTGTGCTCTTTGTTCTCTGTACTTGTGGCTGAAAAAAAGCAAAGGCAAAAGGAAATCAATTTGAAGTAGCAAGTAACAAATGACCAGTCTTAGGCAAGTATACAAGTTGAGGGAAAACAGAGTCGTGGAGGACATACATTACTAGCAAATGCAATGCTGACTCTATTTCCTTTTCTAAATGCAACAAAACCACTTACATGTTTATGTGTGTGCATACGTGCTCAAGTGTAGGTGTGACCTGTTCGTTGTGCCAGATTTTGGGTGTGGACTGAAAGACAAGAAGACCGGCAGACAGAACCTGCTTAATAATAATGCTCATTATTAAACTATATAACTTGAATGCGGTGGGGAGGGGCTATTAGTGGGTTATTTAACAGCACAGAATCTGATATCTGACATCAGAGAAATTTGAGAACATTGCAGAAAACCGGAAGGATGCAGAACCCAAATACATTTTGTTTTGATTTACAAAAACACTGTAACTGATCTTTAACTGTAACATATTACAAATAATTTAGTATGGATTTGTCATACCTTAAAAAATCCTTTCATACACACAATCAGAGTAGTTAAGAATGGTAAAATAATGGGGCTTCTTTGCACCTTCTCTTTACTTGCTGATGGATGGAGATTCTACTCACGTTTCATTATTAAGAGTACAGCTTCACGAGTGGTTTCTATGGCATTTTGCACAGCACAGTTACCTCCAGTTCATACCGGTAGTTCCAGAGAGAAATGCAGACATTTCAACGACTCAAGATAGCAAGAGGATTTGGCTGAAAACACATTGTGGTGTTTAAAAATATATGTAGATAGGAGTTATATAGAATGAAAACTACCTTGAGATAATAATCAGCTACTGCCTGCGTAGAAGGTGCATCTGTGTTTCATGCCTATTGTGACTAAGGAACGACATGAAGCAAATGAGGAAAGAATCAAAAATAAGGAAAAGGGTGGGCCTAGTTGGAAGTTCACCTGGAGAAGGTGATACCATCAGCCACTTGGTTAACAGTAGGCAAAATAGTTGACAATTAGTATATATTCATACTGTTTGTCTTTAGACACACTGGAATATGTTAAGATACTGTAAATCCATATGCATTTACATTTTACAAACTCCTTTGCATACATTTTAAAGCCCTTCACACATAAATGGCATGCCATGTTGGTGACAGGTTCAGCATCCAGCTTACATGCATTCATTTCCCTGCCTGAAATGAACCTATTGTTCTCTCTTAGAACATCTGAAAAATGCTTATAAATGTAAGTGGCTTCTTGTTGTCACCCACTTACTCAATGCTTCAATTCCTTGGTTCAAATATGGCTTCTGTTCTAGACATTCCCACACTGCTGACCATATTTGTTTCCTCCCCACCATATTATGGCATCTTAAGAAAGTGAGGGTTAGGCAAATTGTGACCCTCGCATGTGTTGGTGTCATCATGATATCTTAGTGGTTTACACTATCTGTAAGTGATCTGTTTTTCCAAGCATTGTAGAAGAGGGATTTATTATAGTTTGAAGAGAATGTGAGAGAATAGCATAAGGCTTCTCCGTCTATTTAGCTGAATCCAAACTCATATACTTTTCATGTTCCTTGTACCTATTCAACCCTCTCCTTTATACAAAGGAGTGATTGTGTAGGGCAGGAGACTGTGAAAATGGCAATGAGGTGGTTTTCTTTATGTTTTACTCCCAGGAGACCACATTTACCATATTATATTGAGTTGCCATTTTGTTCTGGAAATAAAAAAGAAATGGCAAATGTTCATTTGCACATATTCATTCCTTTAAACATATGTAAATTTCTCGTTTATTAGCTTGGAGGAAAACAGCAATCTATTCGTTGATCAATCAAACAAAGACTAGCAAGGAGGCAAGAAGAACAGAAAGCACATTTAAAACTTTCCCAAAGAAGGATGGAAAATAGCTGGAATTAGTTAAAAATCAAATGACTCAGAGAGTAACAGCTTGTGTTTGAGGAAAAGAGGCCCAACAGAAAATGCCTCTTTAGAGCCCACTGGATATTTGCAGGTATAAGGGGAACGTACTGAGTCATGGTTCATTTACAGTGTCTGTTTCCTCTCTCCGGGAATGGTTTCTAACAGATTCAAGGAGACTCCAACCTTGTAGCTGGAATAAAAGCAGCACTGTGAGTGAAAGATTTGTTCTGTTTAAGGAGAAAAGTTGTCAGCCATGTTTCACATATTGTGCCTCTATTGAAGGACAACTTCCTTCTTACAAACTGTGCCAGAGATGGAGTCCTGTACAATAGGTACTGGCAATGTGTGAAGCCAAAAGGTCATGATAGCTGCTTTTAGTATAACTGGCAACTGGCCTGTCAGGCAAACCATGGCAAGTACCCCATTAGAAAGCACAGCCAGGATCCAGATAAAGGACATGCACATACTTGTAGCTTTTCTTTCTATTTTTGCAGCAGAAGCTATCACTGCAAAGAGAGAGCCCAATTTAAAGACTGAATTGTCAGTACTATTAGGATCAGGAAGGAGCTACTTGTGGCCATAGTGCCTTAGTTCAGATCTGAAATGTATGTTTTCCAGTTCAGGTAATCAGAGCAATGATTCCAAGAGTGGTTTAACGATAAACAATAAATCCCCTTTCCCGAGGAACTCTGGGAATTGTAGCTCTGGGAGGGGAATTGTTTTATCTCCTTGTTTAATCAACTCTCAAAATCCTTAACAAATTACAGCCATGATCGTTCACAGTCATGGTAAGTATATGGGCTTGATTTATACATAGTTATCCATCTAGGCCCTAACCAGACTCAGGCCAGTTTAGCTTCAGTAAAATGGAAGCCTCACGTGCCTCCGGACCATAGCTTGGGTTTTTAAATGTAAGTTGTCTGAGCCACATGCTTCTTCCTGGTTTATACCCTTCCTCTTTACTGAAATCATGTTAAAATCTAAGATCCAAAATAGCACTCAGCTGCCCAGACCAGTTCAGCTTTGAAAACCACAGCTGTCAGATCCAGTTGGGCCACATCTGGTTAGAGATTAAGTTGGCTGTCATTGGGAAATGAAGATGCATGTGACTTCTTTAGAGTATCAATGGTAGTGTCTTAAATGAAAGGAGTTAGTGTGGCCCCAGATTCAATCCTCAGCATCTCCAGGTAGGACTGGGATAAACCGCTGGGCGACTGCTTCTATTTAGTGTACACAATACTGAGCTTCACTCTGGTATGACTCTGGCCTGATAGGTGGTTCTCTTCCCTGTGCCTATGTCCCTTGTTCAAATCTTAGCCCAGTTTTTCTGGTTACCAGGGTTCTGTTCCCCCCCCCCCACAACAGAAAAATACAGCCATACCTCGGGTTGTGTACGCTGCAGGTTGCGTACTTTCGGCTTGTGTACTCGGTGGACACGGAAGTGTTTACTTCTGGGTTCCACCCCACACACATGCGCAGAAGTGTTTTGCGAGCTTCGCGTATGTGCAGAAGTGTTCTGTGCGCTTCGCGCGTGCGCTAAAGCACCGCTCGGGTTAAGTACTTTTCAGGGTGCGAATGGCACCCTGGAACGGATTGGGTACTTAACCCAAGGCACCACTGTAGGTCCATTAAATTTATTAGTTTTATTGACTGTTTTCCTTGAGCCTATTTAGAAAACTACGTGTGAGAAAGGTTGTTTTCTGCTGCTCCAGAGAAGCGGACACGGAGCAATGGATTCAAACTACAAGAAAGAAGATTCCACCTAAATATTAGGAAGAACTTCTTGACAGTAAGAGCTGTTCGACAGTGGAATTTGCTGCCAAGAAGTGTGGTGGAGTCTCCTTCTTTGGAGGTCTTTAAGCAGAGGCTTGACAGCCATATGTCAAGAATGCTTTGATGGTGTTACCTGCTTGGCAGGGGGTTGGACTGGATGGCCCTTGTGGTCTCTTCCAACTCTATGATTCTATGATTCTAAGAGAAGGAGGGGAAATGACACAACACACATTCCCCATAAAGAAAGGAGATAATGATTATATTTTTAATCAGCATTAAAAATTTGTTTCTAATAAGAGGAAGGCTAGCATGGTTTGGGGTGTTCTGGATGTCTTGTGAAATAGTGTCCATGTCCATATTGCAAGATGGTTTCCCAAATAACAGAATGGAAGCTGCAGCTGTGGTTCAAGGGCTTTTCAAATGCATCAATCACATCATCAAAAATGGTTATATGCTAGAATTAGAGACATAGATCTGTCTTCGGCACTGACAGGTTCCTACTATTGCTTCCTAAGAGGAAGTTGTCCTGGATATGATTTCTGCTGCAGTAGCCAATGTAGAAGTAATAATAGACTCACTTTTCATTGAGAAAAAGAAACTTCCAAAAGAAAAATAATAATTAAAAATGTATAGTTTCTCTCCTGACACATGGAATTTGAGCTAGTTTCCCTTAGTAGCTGTGGAGTCTATAATTCTTGTTACTTGATTCAATATCTACTTATTTTATTCAAATTTGGCACATGCATATATTTTGCTTTTGCTAGTTGAGGGAGGGATTAATTAATTGATCAGAATATTTATACTTTTCCTACTAACCAAAGTTCCGAATGAGGCTTATAATATATTTAAACTAATATTATTTAATAGATCGTAGTTACTAAGGCAGGACAAAGATGTGTAGGTTTCTTCCCTGGTTTTCCAGTGCTCCAGCAATACTCTGCACCTGAATCTCCAAGTCTGGAATGGGCTGTTGGCTGTCTCTATCTCATTCCTTTGTTGCCAGAAATTTAATCAAACAAACTTCTGATTTATGCACACTTTCAAGTCCAACAAGATAGTCTTGAAGCACATGAGGCTACCACCTGGCTGAAGCTGGGTCTGGTCAAAAGCTGGATGCAATTCCTCCTGAGAATTTTATGTCTGCTGTGTATCATATGAGGAAATTTTTCATATGATGAAAATTGCCCATTTGAAATTAAAAGAAAGGCAGCATGAGGATGGAAGTCCAGTGTCACCGTTCGGCATGCTTGGCCACTCTCAAGTAGAACCCAAAGCTGTCCTCCCACCCCCAATGACCATTCCAATTTCCACCACCATTCCAGTTTCCCATGAAATACTATACTATATCTGGGCAATGGTGATAACTTAAAGTGGCATCTCCCGCCCCTAATCAGAGCACTGATGACCAGGGCCATCAACATAGGAGGGAACCCACAAGAGGGAGCTGGCCTTCTAAGATTAATTAAACTGCACATTAAGTTCCCTTTTCTATGTTTGAAGCAGAAATAATACGGAGTGCTGCATTTAAGTAAAAATAAACACACATTTTCTGCCCGACGGAAGCTTTGATCGGTGGGTAGTATAATCCTGGGCATGTTTACTTGCAATGAGATCCTACTGTGTTCAGTTGAGTTTATACTCCAAGGAAAAGTGTACATTGATTTCAAATTTAGGTATTTCAGTACAGTATTATAACTAGAGTTTTTTGTTTGTTTTTTAAGTACAAATTAGGTGCCAGTACTCATATTTTGATAAAAATGTCATGGGTGCGAGCACACAATGGCTATCATAGGGAGCAAAAAAAAGAATGGGTACAGTCACAAAACAAGCCCTGAAAATACTGTAGCTGAAAAATATAATCGCCTTGCCAACATAAAAATCTATTTTGTTAATAGCACTGTAAAAATGAATTGTTTTAAGCAAAGATTTCAGAGGGGAAGTGAAGTACTGGCACATCTCCTTCAGTCATCTCAAATGTTTAAGATTTAGGAAACAAGGGGAAAAAATGAAGATATCATTTCAAAATTGAAAGTGTGTTTGTTGTCTTTTGTGATCAAGACCTATGGGTAGTAGTGGAGTAGGGGATAATCTGAAAACATTTAGAGTAGTTTTTTTAAAAACATATCTGTGAAATCTCAGTTTCCCTTATTATTTGGGAACTTTTTTCCACTTTCTGAAGATATTGTTTTAAATGTATCAGTGGTTTTTTTACAGGTAGGTAGCCGTGTTGGTCTGCTGTAGTCGAAACAAAATAAAAAATTCCTTCCAGTAGCACCTTAGAGACCAACTAAGTTTGTTATTGGTATGAGCTTTTGTGTGCATGCATACTTCTTTGGATACAGTCTGGCTCTGTTGATCTGTTGTTTAACTTCATCAGGCAGATATTTTAGTTCTAAAAAGGTCTCTTAGGTGAGAGTCTCTGTCTGTAGAGTTGGAACAGATGCGGCTGCAACGGAGGACCTGGCTATAAACAATGGATTGTATATAGAAGCATGTGTATATATATACATACAGTATATATATAGAATCATAGAGTTGGAAGAGACCACAAGGGCCATCCAGTCCAACCCCCTGCCAAGCAGGAAACACCATCAAAGCATTCCTGACAGATGGCTGTCAAGCCTCTGCTTAAAGACCCCCCAAAGAAGGAGACTCCACCACACTCCTTGGCAGCAAATTCCACTGTCGAACAGCTCTTACTGTCAGGAAGTTCTTCCTAATTTTTAGGTGGAATCTTCTTTCTTGTAGCATGCATATGTATATATGAGTCAGTTGGTTTACAGTATAAGGTGGTGTCTATACGCCCATCCTGTATTTTTATAGTAGTGTCAAAAAAATGTATTTCTTGCATACATTGGTTCATTGTTAGGTTGATGGTGGGATGAAAGTCATTGAATGTCATTAAACAACAGATCAACAGAGCCAGACTGATACCCAGAGAGAACCTGCTGCAAGACAGACCCAAAAACAAAAATAACAGAACACCACTAGTAATCACATACAGCACCCAAGTTAAAACAGTACAACGCATCATCAGAGATCTACAACCTCTCCTAGACAATAACAGTTCTCTTTCTCAAGCTCTGGGAGGAAGACTTTTCATTGCCTACAGACAGCCACCCAATCTTAAACAAATCCTCACCCACAATAATACAACAACCAGACTTAACATGGACACTGGTACCAGAGCCTGCAATAAACCCAGATGCCAACTTTGCTGCCACATACACCCAGACAACACCATTACTGGCCCCAACAGCATCAAACATACCATCTCAGGACTATTCAATTGCTCATCTTCTAACATTGTGTATGCCATCAAATGCCAACAGTGCCCTTCAGTTCTCTATATCGGACAAACAAGCCAAACCCTATGCCAAAGGATAAATGGACATAAATCTGACAACAGGCATCACAAGACAGAGAAACCAGTAGGAGAACACTTCATTCTGAGAATCGTTCAAAAACCAGGAAACACTCACTTCTGGGTTTCAATTGTTTGGGAGCCAATTTGTTCAGGATCCAAGGCATTTGAGATCCAAGGTACAACTGTAATTTGTACTATAGGTAAAAGTAAAGGACCCCTGGACAGTTAAGTCCAAAGGCGACTATGGGGTGTGGTGCTCGTCTTGCTTTTCAGGCCGAGGGAGCTGGCATTTGTCCACAGTGAGCTTTCCGGGTCATGTGGCCAGCATGACTAAACCGCTTCTGGTGCAATAGGACACTGTGACTACAGTTGTGACTAGAGAGTTGGACTTGAATTGGGAAGGCCTGTGTTCAAATCTCCTGCTCTGCACATCCAAAAGAATGAGGTGGTAAAGTGGACTGTACATATTGCAAGCCCCCCCTTTGCACTTTGTAATATCTTCTGCACATAAAAATCTGTAACTTCCGAGAAAAGACTTCTCTGGCCCAGCCTCTTCCCTGCTCTGCTAGTTTCTACTGTCAGGGTGTTTGAGTGTATATGTGTACATATTTAAAATTCTAAAGTAATCTCTCTACCCACTGAAAAAACAAAGTCTTTTCTACTTTCTCTTGATTCATTTCTGCGGTTACAACCGCAGACCCCAACTCTCTTTGTTGTAGAAAACCAATCGGGGCCCTCTAAGGACCAGCCTCTGTGTTCTGAGGAGGATGGAGAGAGAGAACTATGGCAGGATGTGTCTTTTGACCCTTCAGGACCTTCCTGAAACAACTGAGTTCAAATGTCCTGACAGAATCTGTGAGCTGGGACCTTGATGGCTTGAGAAGCGTCTTTTCCCACTTTGAACCAGGGACTGTAGAAGGATGATAAGAAGACCCCTATGTGACTGGACATCAGAATACTTGAGGGTGGGAAGAGTGAGAAGCACGTGTACCCTAGCCACTCTCAGGCTTGCAGCATTATGATGTCTGTGGGAAAACAGTGTGGTGGCTGGAGCATTGGACTTAAGTCCAGAGGGACCTGGGTTCATATTTCCCACACAGGCCCAAGTTGACTTAATCTCTCAGTTTAAGGTACCTCACAGGGTTGTTGTGAGGACAAAAGCAGAGTAGGAGTGAGGTGGGACACAATGTATTTGAGGATGAGTCAGGATGAAAATGGAAAAAGTAAATGGTAGCAACTCTGCAAATGTAAAGATGTGTATGCCTTTAAACATTCATATACACATTTCTGGGTCTTTTGGCCCAGTTAATGCTCTAAGACACATGTACATGCTTTATGTGTTTACATCTTATGCGTTTCCCACAGAGAAGTATGCAGAGCAGCCCTCACCCATTTCATGATAAAGTGGTGTCCCTGGACTCTTATTTGGTGGTTTCTTTTAACAGCACTGTGATGGTTCCTGAGCCCTGGTCACTTTATTTTAGTTTGTTCCCCTTTTTTATGAGTGTAGGGAGAAAAGGAGAGTCTCCTCATTTTGCTGGTAACAAAGGGGTTACTGTGCACATGGGTGTAGGACATGGTTGCCAACACTTTTGGACCAGTGAGAACATTTTGAATTTTGAGAAAGTACCATGGGCCCAAGTCACAAAATAGCTGCTATGGGTGGGAAGTCAGCTGGTCCTGATTGTGGAGATCACACAATATTGATCCTCCTCCTCCTCCTCCTCCTCCTCCTCCTCCTCCTCCTCCTCCTCCTCCTCCTCCTCCTCCTCCTCCTCTCCC
This sequence comes from Zootoca vivipara, assembly GCF_965207765.1. NCBI lineage: Eukaryota > Metazoa > Chordata > Lepidosauria > Squamata > Lacertidae > Zootoca > Zootoca vivipara. The sequence goes on along the minus strand of NC_142588.1, from coordinate 81,708,835 downwards.
TTCCTCTTTTTAAAAATAATTTTAAAAATAATTTTCACATTTAAACATTATCATCATATAAACCATAACAAACAAATACAATTAAAAAGAAAAAGAAAATAAAACATTTTCACACCATATTCAATCCATATTTTGGGATAACTCAGATCCTTTGACTTCCCTCCATTTCCTCCCCTGGTTCTTTTATATATCTTAAACTATATTATATTATACATATAATTTCTTTATCCTTAATTATTTCCAATTTTAAACATTTTCCTTAATATTACAAGTGTTTTTAAAAACCTGCTATATTAACTTCTTTACAATGCTTTTGTAAATATGCAATAAACATTTTCCATTCTTTTTTCAATTTGTTGTCTTTCTTCTTGATTTCTTAGTCTTCCAGTTAATTTAGCCATTTCAACATATTCCATTAATTTAAGTTGCCAGTCTTCTTTATTTGGGACTCTCCCCCCCCCCCAATAGAGCATTTGATTTCCCTCTATTTTGGGCTTAGTGTCCTTTTTTAAAATAATAACAACAGGGAGCATTCTGTAGCACAGGGAAAACTACAAGTGGGCTATTCCATACTCTCTGTCTGTCTCTCTCACACACTGCACATGCAGACCACAGAGAAGCATGAATCTCCCACTCACAGACACACACTTCACATGTCTCTCTCTGCCCAAGTGCATCACTCCCTCTCAGGCTACACATACACAGACCCACGTTCCTAGCTTCCACCTCCCCACGGCACATGCTCAACGTATATCTCTGCCTCTGTTTATGGCCAACTGCATCTCTCTCTAACACACACACACACACACACACACGGCATGCCTTAGCAACCCATCCTCCCCCCATTCAGAGAAGTCCCACTTACAGGCAAAAATATATATATCAAAAAATCATGAGGGCCCCCAAACCAGAGACCCATAGCTGTCAAGTTCTCCCTTTTTAAAGGGAAATTCCCTTATGCTGAATAGGCTTCCTTGCGAGAAAAGGGAAAACTTGACAGCTATGCAGAGACCATGGGCACCATAGTGACCATGATCACCAATGAAGACCATGTTGGTCATCTCTGTTGGAGCATCTTTTTTTTCTTTTTTAAAACCATACAGGCATTATGGAAAACATATGAAGATCAGAGCAAGGCAGAGCAAGCTGTGAACATGTCCACAGCTTTACTGTGCTTTTCAGCTTCAATTCCCTTTCTTTACAATGGGAAATCCTAGATTGTTGAGGCCTCTAGTGCCATGAGCTAGAAAGCTTCCTTGCATATCCAACCCTTAGGATGCATGCTGGAGAACTGTATTTTTATTTCCCCAAACAGCAGCTTTCCCCCCAGTTTCTAATTGCCATTAAATAAGACTGAATGTTCAGTGAGAAATCTGGACAGGACCTTGCTGGCTCTCTTACTAACCTGCCTGTGGGTTAAATGTTTCTGTGTCTATCGGTGGCATGTCATTGGAGTAATAAATATTAACACACACACACACAAAACAGTATTTCTGCTTCAGCCTAATCATACACAATCATGATTTTCATGTAAACAGTTTTCTCCAGACAAGTGAAGAGTGCATACCTCCCTGATTTGCTGCATTTGTGTATTGAAATCCTCCGGCCATGGATGTTAAAAAGTAAACATGTCTATCAGATTTTTTTTTTTAAGGAATCAAATGATGGACAAAGTCTGAAGACCTCTGGAAATGCCTTGTTAGAGTTTTCCTAGCTTGTTATTTATTGTGGAAGCCTAGAAATATTTTTTTAAATCAAGGAAAATGCTTAAAATATACATAATTCAATATTTAGACTGATTTTTTCCCCCAAACTTATGCATAGTGGGCTTGGATGAGATGTGCCATATGAGTTAGCAGTGGGTTGCTCATACACTCCTTCCGGTAGTAGACCTACTCCATAGCTACTACCGGGAGGCATAAAGAAGGGGTAGCAGGAAGGCTAAGTAGTTGGGGGGGAGGCCAAATAAGACAAAATAGAAGGCATAAGTAAGGGGTGCAGAGTTAGTGGTACAGTGAGGATGTAATATTGAGGGTGCGAAAACTGCAATAGCAGAAGAGAACTGGAGTAGAACAAAATACAGACACAGAGGTTTCTGTGGAGCAAAAATAGTTGGTACTGTACAGTGCTGTGTGCATGATGGCTTTTCCCTGTGCAAAGATTTTGATGTGTGGCTGTAAGGTTAGGATCTTTTGCTACCCCAGTTTATATAAATAATATTTGTTGTTCCAGTTACTGATTCCAGTGACTCCTAAAACAGGAGCATTTGGAAGCTGACACATCTGTGGATGCTTTAAATCATAAGGGCATCTACTCTATTCTGTTTTTTCAAGTGTTGGCGTATGAAGTTCTTTGTCATTCCAGACCCACCTGTCTGGGAACACAGAAATCGAAAACAGGAGTAACTCTCGAATTTCACCTTCATTTAATCCATCACAGAAAGCGTGCCTTTCTTTTCTTTCTTCTTCTTCTTTTTTTGCTGTATAAAGAAAAAAAATGCAAGGACATTTAAACAAAGTGACACAGATCATCAGCAGATCAACTGAAAATGACAGCTCAATCAAACAAATGTATGTTGAGAATTTCCACAGGGCGGCTTTAGCTGCAGCCAAACCAAATTTGTTTAGTATACATCAGTTAGCTGCTTAGAAACATTCAGCAGAGATGCTAGCCAGATGATGACTCTTCTAGACAAACATCTATTTAACTGAGTATCCCCATCCATGACCGTGTTAGTGTTTGGATGTATGTGATGGGCTTTCTTCAAAATATGACTTCATTTCAACAGCAGCCAGGTACCAATTTAGGCATATTGTGTTCATACAAAAATTAAAGGTATGCTTTCAAAAAGTAGAACCCAGCAGGGGAGAATTTCTCAACAAACAAACTATCACTTCCCCTATCAACTGCAACTACTAGCCCTTCTATTAATGTGATGATTAATTGTTGCTCAAATCAACACAAATTGTTTCTTTCAAAGGATTTGAGCATGGTGAACTAATGCAGCTGATGGAGCTTCAGACATGACATGCTTCATCTTGAAATATATTTGAGAAGTGAGTTGAATCAAAGCAGAGTAGGTCATGATATGTAGATACAAGTTGGAAGTTTGCAAGACTGTTGGATCATTGGATAATATACAGTCATACCTCGGTTTAAGTACGCCTCGGTTTGAGTACTTTCAGTTTAAGTACTCCGCGGACCCGACTGGAATGGATTAATCTGCTTTCTATTACTTTCAATGGGAAAGTTCGCTTCAGGTTAAGTACACATCGGTTTAAGTACTCCGCGGACCATCTGGAACGGTTTAATCCACTTTCCATTACTTTCAGTGGGAAAGTTCACTTCAGGTTAAGTACGCTTCAGGTTAAGTACAGACTTCCAGAACCAATTGTGTACTTAAACTGAGGTACCACTGTACGATGGAGGAATTAAAAGCAAACCAGCCAGAAAGGAGATTTGTCTACATAAAGAAGAACTGGAAATTCCATTGGTGGGACATATCCACTCAAGTGGCTTGGATCAGGGGGAGAGGCTGTAATAAGGATTGTGAAAGATCTAGGAGAATCCCCCCCCCCACACACATTGCGGGCTGGTTGCTATGATGTTGCTGGTGGGAAAATATATTGAGTGAGATGGTTGACCATGGAGTTCCTATCTTTTTTTTAAAAAAAGACTGCTGATTACATGTGACATGGGACAAAGGAGTTGAGCAGCAAGAATATTGTTATGTCTCTACACACAGAGATGGAAGGAGAAGTTTCATTTTATGTTAATTGATATTAATCAAAGATTTAGCAGGGATTGACAATCTGATAAGTAACCTCACTTGTTGAAATTGAAAATTTTAACTTAATATACATGCAGGGATTGGTTGATGGATAGTTGTTTGGAAAGGAATTAAGTTAAAAAGCAAATATATTGTAATGTAAGGTATCTGTAACACTTGAAGATAAACTAGAAATAATTGAGGAATATGACTAAGGAGAACCATCAACACATCCAGGAAGGCATGCAGGAAGTCAGATTAGGAAAAAGGTTAAATTTGTTTTACTTCGTTTTAATTAGTGACCAGTTTGTAAAAATTTGAAAATCAATAAAAAAGATTTGGCAAAAAGGGGGAAGATTGCAGAGATGGTTCTGTGTAGCAATGCCACTTAAGTTTGTAGATAATGACATCTTAATACTTATTTTTTACTGTGTAATATTTGGTTTTATTACAAACTGAGCATCTTTACACAGAAACACTTAACACTGTTCAATTGGAAAATGGCTCATCAGATTTCCAATCCAATCCAAAGCTCCCCACCCATTTGACAGTCAGGGATCACTTGCAAGCCTCCCCAATTCTGAACTGTCAAATGCTTCATGCAGCCTGGAAAATCTTGCTTAGCCATGGTTGCTAGGGCTGATAGGACTTGCATTTCACAAGCATCTGGGGGGTCAAAGGTTAAGTAATAATTTAGTGCCATTAATATCAAATATATAAGATCCAGCTCAGAGATCTGTTTAGGAAAATACTGCATTTATAACTAAAGTTTCCACTTAGCTGAACTCTTTGGTTTAATAATTAAGTGCACAATCTTACCCTAGATTTGCTGGGATGACCAAGTTAAGACATTCCCAGCCAGCATATGTCCCCAGCTGTATCTCAGCAGGGTCACCTTTTCACATGTTAGTTTATTTCTTCATTTGGTGTATTTCCTAACATAGACCAGTTTCTTTCTTTGCAGCAGAATATATTGAATGGCAACAAAATTCAGTTACTCTGTAGGTTCTGCCCTTACCAGTTATTTGAAGCCTAGTCAAGTCAAGAGGACAGAAATAGATTCACTAACTATGACAACAAGGAGACGCCCATAACCAAAGAAGACACAGAATCCTTCTTCATTCTCTTGTGACAAAGGCAGTGCCCCCTAGAGGCAGAAATGTATCTTGCTCTCGTGTTAGAGAGGCAATTTTTTGATATCTTTTGGCAGGGAGTGAATACACAGTGTCTTCAACATTTTATTCATATTCTGAAAACAAAACAAAACAAGTCTTTGGGGAAAAAGCACACACACAGTATTTTTCTGGGTTTTTTCCTGGGCCTTTACATCTCTAGCTGAACGGAGGCAGGTGAAATATGTTTGGCTTGTCTTTTTCTCCCTCTTCACATCCCCCCCCTGTTGCTCATCAATGGGCACAGCTGTCACTTGTGGCAAGGAAGAGGATGAAGTGAGGAGGATGAAAGAGAAAGAAAACCAGCCCAGTATACTCTCTCCTCCCTCTTTGTTCATGTGGAAGACCAACTCCACAAGAACGGAATTTCCCACTTTGTATTTTGAAATTATTTTCACAAACATGGTTTTAGACATGGTTTTAGACCTTATTGGGCAAAAGCTGGACAAAGATGGGGAAGAAAAAAGAAATAAATAAAACAAATTTAACTATGATAAATATACTTAAGATACCATAGTAAGTCATGACATATATCTCCATGTATACTATACAGCCTCTTAAGATTCATGACTTTCCCAATCAGCTAAGTATGTTCTATTTATTATTGTTATGACCTTGGAGAAATTTGATGATGGTTGGCGGCTGACAAGTAGCTGGTGGGGGAAGTAAGGCTTGGAATTTCCCATGCAAAATAAATGGTGGAAAATATTCTTGCCAGGGTTTGATTTTTCTTTTCAAGTTGATGGCATTGTAGGTTGAATTGATACTTTTTCTGATTACCGGATTGGTTTCTCATGTTTTTATTAGCATTTCAAGGGCTTACTGTGATGTTGCATCCTGGCATTCACATATAATTAAGGGTCTATTAGTGTAATAACATAATTAAAGACTTTCTGGTTGGGTGGTTCTACAACAGCCTCTGTCTCCATGATGTAGTAACAAAGCTATACAGAGCAAACCCACAAATGATTAAACCATCACTAGAATGGGGTGAGGGGAGAGTAGTACCCATTTAGATGTAAAATCTGAACACCAGCCTGCTGTGAAATACATACTACATAATTGGGAATTATTGCTAACTTCACTAATCACTAATCGCTCAGTCTGCACATTATGAATGCCAGGGATGCGCAAAACCTCCCCAGATATTTTCCCCTCTCATCATGTGTTTGAAACTTCATTTCACAAGGCAAAAGTGTCATTTTTCCGAAGGTAGGATTTAAAAAATGGTTTTCTGAAGAAAATTAAAGTTGTCCATATAGAGCAGACTTTGTTCTCAAACTTTTTTCTCTGGGCCACACTTTCAGAATTTGCTCATGCCACACCATTTTTTTTAAAAAACACACATTGGAAAACAAAAAGAAACAACTCTTAGCAGTGCTTGATTTATAACATAGAACACAACTACATCATAATATGATCATGGAACATCCAGAAAGTATAGAACAATGCAGCTACATAGGAACATGAATCATTCCATAAACAAGCATCTTATACATGTACCTTAAGTATGTATCCAAACGCAATGAGAAATGTGAGGTTGCTTTTGCTGAATCTCATATATATTACATCTAATTTGAGACAAACTCTCATCTCAGAAAGAAATCTTTGTCTTTTCTGATCTTTCATATTTTTCAGAGTTGAAAATCCCTGTTCATAACAATATGTCATGGAGAACTGTAGAAGAATAGTCAATACTATTGAAGAGAGGTGTGGATACTGATTCTGGTTATATATTTAAAAAATAAAATATTTTGATACTATAGTATAGTATAGTATAGTATAGTATAGTATAGTATAGTATAGTATAGTATACGGCACTATATTACACTATACTGAAATCTTTCAATATTTCTTTGATTGTCCTCGAATCTTCCTGCAACATTCACTATTCTCTCCTCTTACACCTTTGAGAACCACTGATGTGGACAATAAATGTATGGCATGAATAACCTGGTACTGGAAAGAATATTGGTTCTCTTTCTATTAAATAGATATGGTTGGAAGCTGGGTAACTCATTTAATAATAAAAACCACAATTCATTGTGAAATTTGTGAAAGTTGCTGAAACTCAGCCTTTGACTTGGAAGGTGCGCTTCTTCACTCATAATGGGTTGAGTGAACGGGGTGCTGGCTGTGGTTAGGCTGCGGTAAGAAATCTCTTTCCTTTCCTTAAAGAATGGAAATTTCCTTCTGTAGAATGAAAAGTTTCAGCTGATGTGTTGGAATCTGGATTGGTTCTTACATGAAGGCAGGTCTGCAGCTGATCAGTGCCTGGATGTGTGATTGCCTGGGTACCACATGCATACATTTCCCCTTAGGTTCCCTGATAGAAGAAATGCAGGATAAAATGCAAGGCAATAAATGCTTTTCAATTGATTTCTGCAGCAGTTTCCCAGAGAGGCTTTTTGGAGAATGCGAGTGGCTACAGGGAAGAGATGGGAAAATTCCCTTCTATGAATTTCCTTATGTTATATTAGGATCCAGACCATAGTCAAATTCCAACCAGGCCCATAGATTTGGAATTGTATATGGAGTAAAGGGTCATTTACTAGGTTGAGCTTGGCAGTTTGATATATGCAAATTCTAAAATATAGCAGTAAAAGGAGGAGTAATGTAGCATGGAAAAGCTTTAACCGGCTGGAAATGGGTGGTATTTCTTCTTTAGCTGTAGAAACCAATGCTAATTCTGGGTCTTACTAAATGAAAATACATGCCAAGACACAGGTTACCCAGGCACATTACCTTCTCACTTATCTCACACACCCATTGTCTTCTGTAATAGTATTAAGCATGGGCGTTTTTGTTAGGGAGGGGCAAGCCTTTTGTTAGGAGGGGCAGAACCTCAGTTTGCTATGTATTTTTATTGATTTTTATTGATTATGGGGGCATCTGCCCCCCTGCCCCCCTGGAGCCTATGCCCATGGTATTAATATTGTTTTAAATTGATATCTCCCATTGGTTTTTTGGTGTAGCAGTAGTTGGGTGCCTGTCGTAAACACACTTATCAGGCAGCATATCTCACTGAGTTTTACTTCTAAATAAACATGCATAGGATCATATTGTTCAAACATAAATATTTAACATCAGGATGTCTAGAACCTCAAAGCTGTGTAGAAAGAAATTGCAATTGATAAACCTGAGGTGTTGCAGAATTGCATCCCACCAATGCAAATGGTGACATCTCTTTCTTTTTAGTAGCAGTCACTTAGAATTATCCATAATTTTTATTAATTCATAAATCATTTGGGGGAAACAAAACATTTCCCCACTACTGTTTTTTTTAAACAAAAGGTTCCTGTAGGTTAAATATACAAGTCACTGATGACACTAAGGGGTTAAATTTCCTTTTAGAAATTATGCTCTTGCCTAACAAATTTTCATGACCTAGCCATCCCCCCCCAATTGATTACACTTTGCTACATTATAATGGAGCCCACGCATTTGTGTCTCGGGACCATACGCTACTATATCCTGACATGTTAAACATCTCCTGTGGCTCACCATACGCATCAGGGATGAGGACCTCCCTCTGTTTTCTCATTATGCCAAACAGTGAAATGTGGAAATAATTCTAATCCTTTCTTCTGCTTCTGTGGTACTCTGAAAAATGTGATAAACTGAATCCAATTAAAAGTCGTTACCGCCACAATGCTCAGTTTCTGTCTCTAACCTTTGTTTTATAATTCATTCTGTTATCTATCTTTATTGTAATTTGGAGGAATAGTCATCTGTGATTACAGCTTTCTTTTAAACAGGAAAACGTGTAATTCCCAGCATTAATTTGTGACATCCCAATTTAAAAAGATGAAGGTCTACTAATGACTTTATGTTTTCAAGTAGGCTAGGGTGTTTTAAATATATATATATTGTGAGATAAAGTTTAATTCACTTATAGACTGTTTTACAATTGCGCTAAGACAAAATATTAGGAATTAAGCTGATTTTATCCTGGTAACTTCAATGCAGCTGCATTTTGTTTCAAGTGAGAATGCTTGGTTTTTAAGGGGCTTGTGGATTGGGCTGTCAGTTCTGAAGATTGTCTGGGTTTACTGTACATTATTGGGGGCAGTGGTGGTTGAAATCTGAGGCCTGTCTGTAAAGACGCAGAAGGGCTTGTGAGCTCACCTGTGACATAAAGGTAAAGGTAAAGGGACCCCTGACCATTAGGTCCAGTCGTGACCGACTCTGGGGTTGCGCGCTCATCTCGCATTATTGGCCGAGGGAGCCGGCGTATAGCTTCCAGGTCATGTGGCCAGCATGACAAAGCCGCTTCTGGCAAACCAGAGCAGCACATGGAACCGCCGTTTACCTTCCCGCTGTAGCGGTTCCTATTTATCTACTTGCATTTTGACGTGCTTTCGAACTGCTAGGTTGGCAGGAGCCGGGACCAAGCAACGGGAGCTCACCCCGTCACAGGGATTCGAACCGCCAACCTTCTGATCAGCAAGCCCTAGGCTCAGTGGTTTAACCACAGCGCCACCTGGGTCCCTAAAAGAGAGTCTTAGAGCCATAGATTTGGAAATGGCCACAAAGATCATTCTGTCCAACTCCCTGCAATGCAGGAATCTTTCACCCAACGTGGGGCTTGAACCCACGGCCTTGAGATTAAGAGTCTCATGCTCTATGGACTGAGCTATCCCTCAGGTATCACCTGTGACATAGACCTGAGCTTTTCTCTGCTGTCAAGCCCAGAGGCAAAACCTAGAGGCTGCATACGTACTGGTAACTCCAGTATGCACAATCACAACTGTACTAGTAATATCTGTAGTTGATGCTTTAAATTAATGCTTAATAAAATAAAAGATGCAGTAGACAACTCAATTTACTTTATTGGTGGGAGTAAAAGGGTGTACACACATACAGTAATTGCCACACACATTGAAGTACATGGCTAAGTGTACTGATGTAGGAGGACTCAGTACATATAGATTTCTAGAATGTGGAATGGAAAGTTCTGTTTTTCAGTGTGTGATTCATCAGGCCCGGGATATGACTGTTCAGTTCAATGTACTATTTATTTAATCAACATTTTACATTACATTGTTCTTACATTCCAGTTAAGGGAGCAAGTATGGGAAGTACACCAGATCCAAAGTCCACCCAGGAGTGGAGCTACTGCTGACTGAGCCAGTTTAAGCCTGGCAGAAGGGAAATAAGCATTTAGAGTTTGACTTACACCATCCTTGCTGTTGGTGTAAGCTCTTCCGTGTTCCCAGTCACTTAACCAAGCTGAACAGAGTTAGGATCCAGTGTATGTCCCCACGCCACCTCAGCCGTTCCACCATCACTCCCATGGAATGCCTGCTTTTTAGGACTTACGTTGGTTTAAATGCTGCCAGTCCTGGCTGAGCCGGGATGTTAAACCAGTATATGTCCAGCTGAGCTAGGGTTGAGGACTTATGCTGGCTGGGAATGTCATTACTTGCTGATCTCAGCAAATCTAGGGTGCCCTTAATTTTTAAACCATTGAGTTCAGGTAAGTGGAAACTTTATAAATGCAATATTTTCCTAACACATCTCTGAGTTGGATCTTAGAATTTTTACAACTTATTCCCATGGCACTATATTAATATATTAATGGCACTAAATTATATGTGAAGGTTTAAATACAAAATGTTAATTTGGAATATGCCCTAAGTCGTCTTTTCCCTCATGGGACTAACATGGGATCCACTTCTCTCTCTCTCTCTCTCTCTCTCTCTCTCTCTCTCTCTCTCTCTCTCTCTCTCTCTCCCTGCATTTCACCTTGACTTTCTGTTCTTATTTACCCTTCCTTCCAAGAATAGTATTCTATATATAGTGGTACCTCATGTTGCATACAGGATCCGTTCTGGAGCCCCGTACGCAACATGAGCAGTACGCAACATGAAGCACTGCATTTGCGCATGTGCGTAACGCGATTTGGCACTTCTGCACATGCATGAACCGCTGAACCCGGAAGTAACCCATTCTGGTACTTCCGGGTTCGGCGCATACGTATCCCATATCGTACGCATTCGTAACAAGGTATGACTGTATACTATATGCTCTAGTACATATAGAGGGACGCGGGTGGCGCTGTGGTGTAAAACCACTGAGCCTTGGGCTTGTCGATCGGAAGGTCGGCAGTTTGAATCCCCAAGACAGGGTGAGCTCCCGTGGTTCGATCCCAGCTCCTGCCAACCAAGCAGTTCGAAAGCACGGCAAAGTGCAAGTAGATAAATAGGTACCGCTCCAGCGGGAAGGTAAATGGTGTTTCTGTGTGCTGCTCTGGTTTCACCAGAAGTAGTTTAGTCATGCTGGCCACATGACCCGGCAAAACTGTCTGCGGACAAACATCGGCAACCCCAGAGTCGTTCGCGACTGGACTTAACTGTCAGGGGTCCTTTACCTGTCATAGTACATATAGGAAGTTTTTCATCTTCCTTTTGTTCCACTTTGTACGTTACCCAGAGAGGATTCTGAAAGTCAGAATAGAACATATTCTGCTGAGCAGACTTTATCAGCCAGTGCAAAACTTTACTGGCACGCCCAGGTTGATATAATGCTGTAGTTCAAACCCTGTTAACTGCAAATAATTTTTCATGCTTATGATTGCAGTTGAGTTCTAGTAGAGGAGAAGTATAGATAGTATAAATGCATTGACCAAAGTTGGTTGGACTAGAGCTATATATAAAATGAGGTTGTAAAACTGCAAATAAATTCTGTTTTGTGTTGCTGCAATAATTACCATAGTATATATATATATATATATATAGAATGCAGCATACTTAATTCCAAACAGGAGTATGCAGGTGCAGCTCCTGCTGACATCAAGGAGAACAGCACCCATGTAATTGAAAAGCAGAATTTGACCCGGAGACTTTCAATATTGGCCCCTAATTAAGAGACAGTGTCTGGTGCACGTCAAATGCCTTAGACAGTGTTACTCGATTAGACACAGCCGACACTATCCAGAGTCCCAAATGCTGCTAGTTATTGTGCAAGCTGATATTGACATATTCCAGAAACAATGTGGAGTTCTCATGCAGTTAGCGTATTATTACATGGTATTAACTGCTAGCCGAGAATGACCACTTACTCATATAGAAATGATCTTTCTTAAGCTGCAGCTGCATTCTCCAAAGTGTTCAGTTTTATCAGTGTTTTACTTTTCCTGCAGTTCATTATGCCTCTTCAGTAGCTCAACTCATTTTGGGCGGGCAGGGAGGTGATTCTTTGTCAACACTCTTTCTATATATCGGTAGCATATAGAAATAAATCATGTCTGATATGTTGACTTATAATAATTATGATAATAATAATAATAACAACAATAATAAAGTATAGCATTTATATCGTGCTTCCCCCCCTAATGCTTCTTAATGTTCTTAATGCTTATGTGAGCTGTCCAATTCAAGAAACAGATTGACAAGTGTTATTCATTAATTCCACACAAGAGAGGGTTGTGAATTTCTGAATTCAGAATTAGAATTTTTATATCGGAATTCAGATTAGAACTTTTAGTTAATTTATCTGGTGGGTGCAGGGGAAGAAGTATATTTCTGGCTCATGCAGTGTGTGCACATATATGTGTTTGCTGATGCTCTGTGTTTATTAATTAATTAACTTTTAACTTACTCATCTCCCAAGGACTCAAAGTGGTAGACATGAACCTCCCCCCCAATTTATCTTCACCATAGGTCCAGGTCCAGGTCATTCAGTTAGTTGGCTGAACAGGAATTTGAATGCAGCTCTCCATGATTCTGGCAGCCTAGTCAATACCACATTGACATTCCTGTAGCCAGAATGTAGGGCAAGCCTTCATAATTGGTGACATGGCAAGGCAGTCTACTACAGATGTCTAAAACTTCCTGTTTTAGCAGTATGCTTGGCTTTGCCAGGCCAAGTTCAAAGTGTTACTATTGGTATATAAAGCCCTTAACAGTTTATGGCCAGTTTACCTGCAGGATCACCTTACTCCATATAAAAGGTAAATAAGCAAAGGACCCCTTTGACCTTTTTATCTACTTGCACTGGTGTGCTTTCAAACTGCTAGGTTACCCCATTGCTTTGACTTGAACCGCCGACCTTCTGATCGGCAGGCCCAAGAGGCTTGGTAGTTTAGACCACAGTGCCAGCCGTGTCCCTTTATATATGCCCACTCGACCACTTCAATCTGAACTGTTACAGGTGCCACATAATTCTTGTTCTACACTTCTAAGAAACAACCTTTTAGTGTGGCAGCATCTACACTTTGGAATTCCCTGCCTATTGAGATCGGGCAGATGCCCTCACTCCATTCTTTTCCGTGCCTGCTTAAAACATTTTTGTAACACTGCCTTATTATATTTATTTAGTTCATGGGCAGGATCATATGGGAGTAGATGGTTCTTATAAGTAGTATCCTGATTTAAGAATTGAACAACCACTTAGAAGCAAAAAAAGAAAGGACCAGTAGCCAAGGGAATCACATGCTAACTCCTCAATCTGTCTTTCATATTCAGTTTTGAATTTGCATAACGAAGCAAGCAAGAGAATAACATCTGCAATGTTGATAACAACTTCTGGTGACCTCAGACTCCACAGTTGCCTTGCTTTTTCAGACTATGAAATATTCTATGTAAAATTTAAATGTGTTGGAATGTGAATGCTTATCATATTTCACTAATGCTCAAGTGCTGACATCTACCTTATGGTAGCATCATGAAACAAAATTCTGCAATACTGTGTATCACTCTGGAATGACTCTATCTAGATACTACATTACAGTTAGTTCTCTATTTCTTTGTTACATTTGTTACATTCTTTCAAGTTCAATATTCTGTCCCACTGTAGTATCCCACCAAGAAGCAGAATATAGGGCAGGATATGAAAATTTAAAAATGGGGCTTTGCATATGTGATCTGGCTCTTGTTGAATTCTATAGGATAAAGCAAATGAGCTAAACTCTGGGACACAGTTGAGAGTGGACAGAAGCTGTTCCTCTTCTAAGACAGTAGGATCCATGTTGGGACATGGCACATAATTCAGCAATCTTGCTGCAGCTAAACTACGGTAATCTAATCTGGTTCTGGTTAGTACCTAGATGGGAGACTGCCTGTGGACCTTCCTTGAGGTCCACAGAATAAAGGCAGGATAGATGTGAAATTAATACTCCCCCCACCACTGCCCCAAGGTCTCTGCATTATCACATTATCCTCTGCACAAACACAGTGCCTATTCCAGTGATGGGCATTTTACTCATAAAATGAAACAGGTCAGCATCCTGTACATTATTTTTTAAACATTATAAAGGTGTGCCTTCTTTTTCTTTGAGTAAGCAGGAACAGGGGACCTCTTATTTGTCAAGTGTCATTGTTGCGCAAGTCCTACTTGTTTATTAACACCCCCCCCATTTCTTTTCTGAAATGAAATAAATCCAGAAGTAGTTAGTTCTGTATTGTCTTTCTAACATTTTATGGGATTGGCACTAACTAGAACTCCCACCTCTGCTGGATATGCACAGTATTTTCTTTGTGCAGATTTCCCCCCTGCAATAATGTGTTAGCAGCAAGAAAGAAAACAGAATAGTGTTGCAAAATATCCATGCTGCAAGCGAGCTTTTTGTAAAAGCTGAAGCTGCCATCAAGATAGACAGATAAAAGAAATGCTAAATATTCTGTGGCCTATATTCCTCTCTGTTACAGGCAGGGGAAACACTATAGATTTCAACTAATGACAAAAATCTGATTGTAATCTTACTTACATATATATGTCAACCTTAAAGTAACTCCATTGACATTTTCAACTTGCACACCAGAGTGAGTATTATCAGAATTTGGATTTGTATAGCTCAATAAAATCAAACACTGTCTAGAAGGAGGTAATAACTCACATTGAATAATATTAATGAGGTGAGTAGTTTTCTACAATTCCATAGGGCTTCTGGAATGTCTAACCAACTATTCAGCACAAGTAGCAGAAGTATAATCAAGCTCTTGATTCATTCACACCTACGTTAGGTTCAGTTGACATGAACATATAATAATGTGAAACTCATCAGTATATGGGAGATCTTGTTTGTTACACAGATTCCTTAGGAATACAGTACATCTATCCCTTATTCATGTTTGAAATTTCATTTCAAAAATATAACCTTTTGGTGAAAAAGCTTAGAATTTGCAATTGATATGTGAGTTCAGTCAAGCATCAAAGGCTGCAATCCTAATATACACTTAGCTGAGAGTAAGGCCCATTGGACTCAGCTAGACTTACTTCCCTGTAGATATACATAAGATTGTACTATAAAAGTAAATTTGTTTAATGGTTTCTGATGAAATTGAAAAAACAAACAAACCATAATGTCAATTCAGTCCAAAAGGCCCAGTAAAGAAATATCTCAGAGACTGCCTCTCCCCATATGAACTGACCCGTGCCCTGTGATCATCATGTGAGGCACTCCTTTGTGTGCCTCCTCCACGAGAGGTCTGGAGCAGGCATCCCCAAACTGCGGCCCTCCAGATGTTTTGGCCTACAACTCCCATGATCCCTATCTAAGAGGACCAGTGGTCAGGGATTATGGGAATTGTTGTCCAAAACATCTGGAGGGCCGAAGTTTGGGGATGCCTGGTCTGGAGGGTAGCAACATGAGAATGGGCTGTTTCTGCAGTGGCTCCCTGTTTGTGGAATGCTTTCTCCAGGAAGGCTTGCCTTCATTACATATCTTTAGATGCCAGGCGAAACTGTTGTTCGACATTCTATTTAAATGTGTTTTGGGGGTTGTTGTTGGATTGTTTTAATTTTTGTTCTTGTTTTTTATTATGTATTTTGTGCTCTCATTTTGTATTTTTATGTCGTGAATGACTCTTTGATCGTGGTATACAAAATATTAATTATTATTATTATTATTAGTAGTAGTAAGTGCCATAGCTGTAAAAAAGGTGGATTCCATGCTAGGGATGATTAGGATACAAACTGAAAATAAAACTGCCAAGAGCATAATATTGCTGTACAAATCTATAGTGTGACCACACTACATATACTGTATACAGTTCTGGTTAACATAGTGGTGGACCCTGGTGTCTCAGATGTCAGTGGTGCCCTGTGTGTTGCCCAAATTTGGTATCCCCACCTCTCTTGCTCCATTCTAAACAACAGTTGTGGCGTCCCGTATAGCTCCCCAAGGCTCTGTACCTAGTACGAACCAGACACAGTCCCTTAAATCTGCCTCTGGGTTACTTCACCTCAAAAAGGATATTGTGGAATTGGAAAAGCTTCTGAAAAGGGCAACCCTATTGATCAACAGGGTGCAGGAACCCCGGTGAAGAAAGGTTACAACATTTGGGCCTTTTTAGTTTACAGAAAAGGAGAGCAAGAGGTGGCATGATAGAACGTTATGCATGGTGTGGAGGAAGTGGACAGAGAAAGGTTTTGCAACATTAGCGCTTGGGGAAATCAAATGAAGCTGAATGTTGGAAGATTCATGACAGATAAAAGATAGCACTTCTTATAGTGTACAGTTAAACTCTGGAATTTGCCCCCACAAGAGGTAGTGAAGGCCACTAACTTGGTGGGCTTTAAAAGAGGATTGGACAAATTCATGGAGGAGAGGTTATCAGCAGCTACTAAACCTGATGGCTATGTTCTACCTTCACCATTGGAGGCAGTATGAGTTGCTAGGGTCTGCAGGGGGGGGGAGTATTGTCATGCTTAGACCTTGCTTGTGTGCTTCCCAGAGGCATCTGGTTGGCCACTGTGAGAACAGGATGCTGGACTAGATGGGCCACTGGCCTGATCCAGCCAGGTTCTTCTTAGGTAGTTATGCTCTTATTCTAATAGTCACGCTTTTAATTCACACTGGTGGAGGACAGCTGAAATTAAAACAATACTGCTATGCTTTTGTAAAAAAATAATCCGTGATCTAATGAAACTTAAGCAATTTTAAGACCTTTTGATTTCAAGCATGCACTTTCAACCAATGAAATAATTGCTACTTATAATTGCTTAGCTTTGGCTGAATTCTAAAGAACTTAGAGAAGAATGGAAACATGCCTCCTGCAAGGCCAGAAATGGAAAAACTGGAAATATGCTTTTTTTCTCCCTTTCATGATCATGAATAAAATGCTTTTAAAAACAAGGTTTGGGAAGAATACTATTCCAGCCATTTATGCTGTTTCAATATCCAAGGTTCAAAGGTAGTAATGTTTGTGATGATAACATTCCTGCTGCATATGACGGGATTACTAAAAAAAAAGTAATGCTCTTAGGACTTGATGTAGGAAAAGTACTTTAAATAATGTAGAATATGGGACATTTTCAGGCATTCAGACTTGTCCATGCAGTCTTAATAGCTTGAAACTTTCTCAAAAGAGAGGGGATTCTCAAAATGCTGAATTTTGCACTTCATTCCAAAAATTTTTATTAACTGAGTACATTTGTGTAATTACTAAATACACACACCTCTGGCCTTCTGTTGCTACTAACTTCAAGCCTATCTCTGTATTTGGATTATTAGCTGAAGGTTAAGGAGCCCTAGCTGCTTTAAAATTCCCCAACTCACTCTCAAACACATTATATTGGAATCTTGTTTTGCCTTTGGAATGGAAAAGGATACTAAAACGGCTAAATGGTTAAGCATTTGTCCAAGTGGAAGGAAGTCAACCCCCCTGCTCATATTCCACACAGAAGCCTAGGTTACTGTTTAAACTGACCCCAGGCTCCACAGAGGTTAAAGCTCTGGCATTAGCCTTGGCACAGAGCTGCTCTATCATCTTCATCAGGAATATCACAGCCGTAGTCATGTGCATTCTTTCCTGCCAACATAACACATTTGTGCAGAAATTGCACACACTGGTGTCTACCCTGGTCTTTTAGTAGCAATTAACCTTTCCTACAGGGTTTCCTTTGAAGCTTGCTCGTGTTTTTATTGCAAAATAGCAATGAGGATTTTTTTTTTAATGAAGGGAAATGTCTAAACTTCCATGTTACCTAATCTATTCTATTCCCCAACTCAGACATTGCAATTATATTACCCAATTCCTAACGGGGACAATTTTATTATCCTAAGGAGGTCTGCCTGGAAATCAAAACTGCAACTATTGTGTTCATGTGTGTATTTGCTTCCCACTTTTAGGTTTTCTGGGGCTTGTTTCATGTGGAGATAAATTGTGTTGGCTGAGGAAATTAAGGATGCTTTCCTCCCAACATCTGTTTTCATAAAGACTGAAAGATCAAGAAGCAAAATAGTTTTAGCACCCATGAGAACTTGCCCCATTTGTGAACGTAACAGGATGGTTTCTGTGAACAAAGAAAGCCTCTCATTAACAGAAAGTGTGAAAGTACACTTTTCTCTGACCTGTGCAGCCTGGGTGATTTGGAACATGTTTAGAAATGCAGTTATAATCAAATTAAACATTATGAATTATTAGTTGAGAAACATTCTTGCAAGTATTTTGCCAAAGGTCACTAGAAACTTGACCATTGTATTGTTTTTTTTTAAAAAAAATGCAATGGTATATATATATGTTCAGTTTGATAAGGGAGATGCTATTTATTTCTGTAAATGTGCTACAAGGAATGTTTGGGTTTTGATGGGAGATCTTTTGATCAGTTACTGTTGTGTTTACTTGTAATGTTCATATTTATGCCAGATGCAGAGAGATCCAACCAGAAAACCTCCATTAAAATAAATTGTAAGAGAGAAATGTCACATCTGATTACTAAGCCTCTTTGCTTGCCTAACTCTGGTTTCCTCCATTCCTGAAAATCAGGGGTGGCAGCCTGTAATCAAAGGGGTCAGTTTATTCTGGAAAATCTGGGCCAGGGACCAGGACTGATTAATTTCATAATGTTGGCACCATGGTATTGCATTAATAAAGTGGAGAAAGTTGCTTTTTACTAGATACTACTCTTTGTCTGGCATGCTCTGGTCCATGGGGGTCACAAAGAGTCAGACACGACTAAACGACTAAACAACAACAACAACTCTTTGTTTATTTAGCCCTGTATTGTCTACTCTGGCTGGTAATAGCTTTCTCAGGCAGAGACTTTTCCATTAGTTACCACCTAATCCATTTAACTGAAAAAGCCAGAGTTTATGGACAACAGCCCCGCTGAATCAGGCAAAAGACTCATCTAGTCCAGCATCCTGTTCTCAGAGTGGCCAACATGGTTCCCATGGGAAGTCTGCAGGCAGGACCTAAATGTTCCCCTCTCTTTTAAAATCATTAAAACAAATGACTCCCTGCAAGTAGGAAATCAGCATCACCTACTAAAGTCCCCTGTCTGAGCATTTCTCCCTGGTGTGCAAGTTTTCTGTTTGCAAGGCACGAGGTATTTTTTTTGGGGGGGGGAGGGGAAGTATTTTGGTTGTGTGGTTTCAACCTATGAGTGTGTGTGAGTGTGTGTGTGTGTGTGTGTGTGTGTGTGTGCCTGTCTCTCATCCATCCATCCATCCATCCATCCATCCATCTATCTATCTATCTATCTATCTATCTATCTATCTATCTATCTATCTATCTATCATCTATCTATCTATCTATCTATCTATCTACCTACCTACCTACCTACCTACCTACCTACAGTATCTATCTATCATCTATCTATCTATTTATCATCTATCTATCTATCTATCTATCTATCTATCTATCTATCTATCTATCTATCTAGTGCACCCTGCATCCTTCTGAAGTGTTGCAGCTCATTCTGCCACTTCAGATCCAGCTCATTGTGCTAAATGTGTACAGCAGACCTAACTCTGAACTTAAAAAAAACTTAACATGCCATAGCTACGAAAAAGTGGGCAAATCACCATCTCTCAGACATGCAATGAGAAAATGAACTATTGTAAGCTGCCCTGATCTCTTAAGACAAGGTGAAAAATAAATATAAATATATATCCCAATTCTGCATCAGTGGTCACCTCTCATAATACTAGAACTCAGGGTCACCAAGTGAAATTAATTGGCAATAGGTTCAAGACAGACAAAGGGAAACTTTATACCACACCATAACTAACATGAATGTACTGCCACAAGGTACTGTGGTGGCCACTAGGTTATATAAGGTGTGTGTGTGTGTGTGTGCGTGTGTGTGTGTGCGTGTGTGTGTTTTAAGGATTTGACAAGTCCATTAAAGAGTGATCTTGCTTGCCTGCCATGATAACTAAATTGAACGTCCATATTAGTCAACATAGCTCCAAATAACCATATGCCAGGGTGACTGACAGCCAAGGGTTGCTGGCAGAAAGAGAATGCTAGATGAGACAGATCTTTGCTCCAGTCCAGCAGATTAGTTCTTAAGAAGTGGTCATGACAGCAGTGTGGAAGCTTCCAGAAACATGTTTTATGCTACAGTTGCTCCACAGAGTGGTTGGATCTCATAGAGTGCCATATCACACATTTGTTGACGCTGCAAGTGGTGGTATGAGCACTCTTCCCAGGCTTGGGAGATCCATATAGCAAGCCATACTATATGCTATGACTGTTGTCACATGGGGAAGCCATCACACAAAGATAGCTTTCATGCTACCAGCATAAACATGTAGTTCAATCCTAACACAAATAGTTTATATTAAATTATTTCTAATAAGTTTCATAGCTATTTTCTGCTATTAAATTATCTGAAATTAGTTTTAGGTGCTGCTAATGGTCACTTTCTATATTTCCTTTTGAAATTCCTAACAGGGCTGGAGTACCCTTATGTGGTTTGCTATATATGCTCTTTTCTAGAGAAATCATATCAAGCACTTGTAATTCATGCCTTAGTTCATTTCTAGGTTGGATACTGTAAATCCATCAGATGTCAAGGAAATAAACAGCTATCTTAATTTTAAAAGACATCTGAAGGCAGCCCTGTTTAGGGAAGCTTTTAATATTTAATGCATTATTGTTTTAATATTCGATTGGGAGCTGCCCAGAGTGGCTGGGGAGACTCAGCCAGATGGGCGGGGTATAAATAATAAATTATTATTATTATTATTATTATTATTATTATTATTATTATTATTCCTGCTACATTGTCATGAGGGGCAGCCCAATCTAGAAATTACAGTTGGTTGAGAATACTGTAGCCAGATCATATTTGTATCTGCTTTTGGCAGATTGGCTTCCGGTTTGGTTCAAAGGCTCAATTCCAGTTGCTGGCTTTGACCCTCAAAGGCCAAAGACTATGGTGTTTTTGGAATTCTCTCCACCCATATGACCCTGCTAGACACATGTGCTCTGTTTCTGAAATCCTCCTTGTCCCTTTGCCAACCAAAGTATGAAAAGGGCCTTTTCAGTTGTGGTGCCTAAACTATGGAATAAGAAAGGTCTGCCTGCCCACTTCTTTGATTGATTTTAAATAGGCTCTTAAGCACATCCACTCATCTTGCCCTTCATGTTTGGAATCCTTTTCAGATAACGAGTGTGTATATGAAAGCTTCCCTGAGATTCCTTTGGAAGAAACTTCTGAAAATGATGGAGAACCAAGCACTTTGTCACTCAGTATTCATGAACAATCATCTCCAGCAACATCAAGTGAAGCCTTCACACCAAAGGAGGGATCTCCTTACAAAGCTCCAATATACATTCCTGATGACATACCAATTCCATCAGAGTTTGAGCTTCGAGAATCAAATATTCCTGGAGCCGGATTAGGGATATGGGCCAAAAGGAAGATTGAAGTAGATGAAAGATTTGGACCATATGTAGGAGAACATCGCCCAAGTCTGAAAGATCCTGGCAATGGATGGGAGGTAGGAAAATGTATATGTTATTGTGTTATATTCAGTGATAATCTGTTTGCTTTTAATAAAGGCAGGATTCCTAATGGATAAGTGCAGATATTTTTGAAATAACATTTTTGGTGTATCTAAGGACTGATAATATTGGGTCTTATAATTCTGGGTTGTTATAGAACAGAACACATTTAGGTAGAGATGAGACTCTGTGGATTGCTCACATTTCCTCCTACATCAGTCCACCCCGGCTTTGCGATTTCAAATGCCTTCATTAAGGTGAATGGTGAGGAGTAGGTAAAGGCAATCATTATCTGAACTTGCTTTGATGGTTTGTGGATTTTTTTTCTTTGTTGGCTTTTGCTGATGGTTTGAATATGCCACATAATATGAAAACATATCCTTCCATTAAAATGGTGTCATTTTTTTGAAAATTACCAGAATTCAGATTTTGCTTTTTGTACCCTGAGAACAATCTCGTAGAACTATGATGTTTGCAGTGCTGTTTATAGTATATGTTGTGATATCACAGGCCATCCATTAAAATAGTACATGAACATGTCATCCTAGAAATTTAGGTTGCGGTAATGCTTCCTTATCCTTCTTTCTGAGTCCTGTGGCTTGTCAAGACCTAACAGAATGCCCTTTGTTTTCTTCTAATTCTCATAGCTTCTCATATAACATGACCACCTTGCCCTATTACCTCCATTCCTTGTGGACCAGGCTCATTTACCAACACATTATGTCTGGCCTTAGACAACAGTGAGTCAGGCCTGCTCTCTTCCTTGCCTGACAGCATCAGGCCATTTATTCTCCCCAAAGCTGTCAAGTTCTCCCTTTTTTAAAGGGAAATTCCCTTATGCTGAATAGGCTTCCTCGCGAGAAAAGGGAAAACTTGACAGCTATGATTCTCCCCCCCCCCTCTGAATCAGAGAAATATTTGCCACCTAGAGGATATTGAGATAGAAAAGTCCTTTAGATTCCCACATTCAAATTTTACCACCTGTAATTGAGAGTTCCCATTGTTACAGGGGCAAGTCCAGTCAAAGATATTTAGCTGCCTGAGGCAGAGCAGCAAATTGCACCCTCTACGAATTTAAGCTGCACAGTACTCAAACGCTGCCTGGTTAAGTTTAACACTTAACCCGAGACAGAAAATCTCACAAGCTCAATCACAGGAAAAAATAAAGCAATAAGCAACAATTTTCTGCCTTTGTCATTCCCACCAAGATCAGCTGCCTTAGTCAGCTGCTTCACTTAGTCAGCTGTGGGTGTGGAAGGAGCATGGTATACTGAGTGACCAGCTGACCAGGCAGCTTTACCTTGCCGTAGCTTGGCAAGTCACTCAATATGGCTTGCAAGAGGAGTATCTTTCAGCCTGACCAAGTGAGAAGAAGACATTATCCTCACTCGAAATGAATAAATAAAATTAAAAAATTGTTCAGTAGCACCTTAGAGACCAACTAAGTTTGCTCTGGGTATAAGCTTTTGTGTGCATGCACACTTCTTCAGATACGAAAGCTTATATCCAGAAACACGAAAGCTTATACCCAGAGCAAACTTAGTTGGTCTCTAAGGTGCTACTGGACAATTTTTTAATTTATTTTGACCGCGTCAGACCAACACAGCTACCTACCTGAATCTATTATCCTCACTTGTCCATGCATGTATAAGGCAGGTCTTCCATGGACAGGACCAATGTAGTCTGGCTTTTCTGTTCCTGGGACTTTTGACTTCCTCACAGCAACCCACCATTTACTTATTCTGTCTGGTTCATGCTGCAGATTTATTTCATTTTGCTGCATTCTGCACCAGATGCTGGCATATCAGGCAGGATCCTTAGTTAAGAGGACAGGAGTGTGGGCTCCCTACTACCTCAGTAAAGGCATGGATCAGTTTACCTGAAGGTTTCTGCATCCCAGGATGTTTGGGTGGCACTCACGGGACTGGTTCAAATTGTCACAGCAGTTGCCTTCTGCTTTCCTACATTTCCCCAGCAGGTGAACTGACCCACTCACTCACTCAAATAGCATGTGAATTGTCAGAAACATGAGCCATGCCTGCCTGCCTGCCTGCCTGCCTGCCTGCCTGCCATGCCTTGCTACTGCGAACCTGAAGCCAATAAAGTTGCGGCCTGTCTTTTATCCAGTCTTGAGTCCTGTGTGGGTCTTTCCCCACACAGAGCTTCATTCCTGTCTGTGGCTGCAAAGCATGCAAGCATTATATTCATCCAGTGGGAATGCCCAGGCATTGTTCAACTTCTCTGGCTCCCATGTCTTTTTTAAAAAATATGTCATATTAAAAATAAATCTAGTTTTACTCTTTTCTCACCTCTCTTGTATATGCAGAAAAGCCACAAGGTGGCTCTTCATCACTTTATGCTTTGATGCTGCTTATTATGTGGCAGTATGGTCATACCTTCTCAAATATATCACCTCATAGTTCATGGGGGCTTTTCATATAATCTTGTTGATTTCCTGGAATCAAAGTATAGTACAATGGTAGATGAGACAGAATGTGTCTATCTGTGCAAATAAAATGGCATGTTGAAACTGAGTACTCTGATGCGATCTTAACAAAAATATTGTAAGACCCATTTATATAGCCTCTTTAAGAGCACATAATGAATATAGCCATACCCTCCATCTTGTTTCTAAAGGTGGAAGGAAATCATAGTTTGCATTGTTATCTCTACAAACAAAGGAATCCACTATTGTATTATTACAGTTTTTCCATCAGTACAAAAATGTATGCTTGTCAGACAGAACAGTGTCCCCTCCCCTCATACACTGAACTGGGGATGGGTATGCAGGTGGGGTATGCAGGGGGAGGAGATGGAAGAAGCCCTGATGCGCTAGTGGGACTCATTGTGCTGATGCAATTATTAACTTGAATCATGCCCTAACAATTTATGTTTTGGGTGTATTCAATATTTTATATCTACAGATTTCAACTAAGCACCCAGTATTAAAATATAGCACCTCCCAACACACAAAATACAGTCATACTTTTAAAAGCAAACTTTTAATAAAATACATGAAAAATATTTGTAAATATGGGCCTTATTTTGCTGATAGTTAATAACAAGTATCTAGCTTGGAGTATTTATAACTTGAAGTAGTTGCTGTTCAAAACTGGCCTATTTTTCTTTCTTTTTTGTTTAAATGACTCTCTCCTAATAGGTCAGATGGAAGGATTGAAAACTATAATTAGAAATTGTGATCGAATGTGTAGAAATATTTACTACAACCTAGTGTCCTCCTAACATCATAGAACGCTGCAATACCCATACAAACATTGTGCCCATATGAAGTCTGCAATATCATGTCAATTGTGTTTGTTCAAATACTTCACATATTCAATGTGTTGTGGGACAAAAAAAATGTTGTGACATAGTTCTGCTTGGGTCATAATTGGAGTGCTGTAGAGCAGCTTAAATGAAAAGCTATAAATTTGAATTTGATCTCAGTTTGTGGGTCCAAAGCTGAGCATTGTCTAATCAGGTATTGCTTGGCTAAAGTACAAATCGAACAAGAGGTCACTGGGCAAGGGCAAAGGTCAAGCTTTTTTGCAGTTTGTCACTGCAGTTTTAGTATTTGCCAGCAGGCCAATCATGTGTTGAGGCCAAGTATTTGTAGCTCACTGCAAAATAGAGTACGGCCTGCTTCTTAATCAACAAAGAAAACAGATTTTAAACAGCTGTCAGCAATTTAAAAAACAACCTACATTAAAAAAGCACAAAACATAAAAGTTGTGATTTCACCATACTTTGTTCCTTGGGAAAGATGTGAGGAATAACTACTTGGAAAATGCTATGAAAGGAAACTTCAAATCTTTCCCTAGGACTTGGATAATTTGCATGTGTGTGCAGATGCATTCATTCCCTCTCTTCTCTACTGCAGCTTGTTGAACATTTTGGTTCCTCCTGTTCTGTGGTTTGAAAGATTTAATCATCATGTTCATGGAGACATAGTTTATCCCTAGTGGTTTTCGGATTCATTGTATATTAATGCTTGAGCTGGATATTAGGAAAGTGGAAACAGAAGGCATCAGATCCAAAATATAAAACAGAAAACGCCTCACATTTTTATTACAAGTGTGAACACTTGGGACATGATTATTTGCATGTTTTATTAATTAATTGAAACAAACTAAAAGTAATGCTGCAACCTGCTGCCCCAAGGGCTGGGGCTAGATAACATCATTTAACCAAAGACATAAATGAAATTCAAATTCAGTTTACCAAAATACAAGCAATGCTCAGGCTTTTACATCTGTGCAGTCTACTGTGGTAACAATATGATTTTATATGTTTTCCAAAATGGCAGCAGAAAACTCCCTGGATGCTGCATAGTTCAATGAGAAGGCACACAATGATGTTTGCTTGGGGGGTGAGGTTTGACACATTCTGCCTGCATATACCGTAGGTGACGAGAAATTCTCAGTGGCTTTCCTTAATGGGGAAATGATCCCAGTCCTTTTAGTCTTGAAGGCCCTCTGCCTTGTGGATCACACCAAGAACCCGCTCCTCATACACAAACCATAGGGTTGGGACCAATGTGAATGAAATATCAACATCCAAATATTTCAGGTATGCTTTGGAACACATGAAAATAAATATTTGATGCAAGCATTTCAGACAATATGTCTACCACCAAGGTCAATGAAAGTTGTAAAAATCTGGAAGTCATTCATATTTTTATGTGAATGCCTGAAATGAAGTAAGAACTTAAGATGAGCCTGATGGATCAAGCTAATGGCCCATCTAGTTCAGCATTTTGTTCTCACAGTAGCCACACAAATGCCTGTGCAAAGCCTGCAAGCAGGACTGAGTGCAAAGGCATAAATGCAGGTCCATATGAGAGCCATCATACAATTCTAAAATCTGCTTCCTAAAAGTCAGCAGGGAGGAAGGGAAGTGCATATACCTAGGGAGAGAGTTCCTCAGTGTTTAGCATCACTGCTGAGAAGGTCCTACTTTTTATAGCAACCCATCATCCTTCATACAGAGTAGGATATATAAGGAAGATCTTAATGTGCTGCTTAACTTCTATGGGAGAAGGCTGTCTTGAGATGTGATGGGTCCATGGGTCCATCCAGTGCTGCTTCCGTCATGTCTGTATTCCGGAAATCAAGTGGGGCATGCCAATGTCATAGCTACTTCCCATATTGACATGGGGAGTAGCCACTCTAAAAACTGCTTCTTTCTTTCCAAAGTAAACAACTGTAAATCTGAATGGCAAGCACTGTTCAGTGTAGCATTTAAGACATAACTGTAAAAACATTTTATAGGGATCAGACTTTGGCCAAATCTTGGAATGAATGCCTAACTAATTTTGAAGCAAAGTTATATGCATGTTAACCATTGGGTCCATTGGGATTTTTTTGCTGAACAGGAATACGGGGAAATGGGTGGTGCTGTGGTCTAAACCGCTGAGCCTCTTGGGTTTGCTGATCAGAAGGTTGGCAGTTTGAATCTGTGCGGTGAGGAGAGCTCCTGTTGTTTCCCCCCAGCTCCTGCCAACCTAGCAGTTTGAAAGCATACCAGTGCAAGTAGATAAATAGGTACCACCATGGCGGGAAGGTAAATGGTGTTTCCGTGCGTTCTGGCACTTGTCACGGTCCTCCGTGCGCCAGTAGCTGTTTAGTCTTGCTGGCCACATGACCCGGAAAGCTGTCTGTGGACAAATGCCAGCTCCCTTGGCCTGAAGCGAGATGAGCACTGCACCACATAGTCATCTTTGACTGAACATAACCATCCAGGGGTCCTTTACCTTTTACCACATAGTCATCTTTGACTGAACATAACCATCCAGGGGTCCTTTACCTTTTACCTCTACCTTATAGGAAATATTGTGAACCTTAGCAAGGGGCAAACTACACATTACATGGAAGGCATACTTTATCAAGCATGCTTACAACTGGCCCTTCCTTCCTTCCTTCCTTCCTTCCTTCCTTCCTTCCTTCCTTCCTTCCTTCCTTCCTTCCTTCCTTCCTTCCTCCCTCCCTCCCTCCCTCCCTCCCTCCCTCCCTCCCTCGGTACCAAAAGTAGCTGAATGAGACTTCAGTCTTGACAACAGCAGGAGGGTGATTTCACCCTTTAACCCTTTATCTCTGTAACAGTTTCCTGCCAAGATTCTCCCCTGAAACATTTTGCCCCCAAAGGTAGAATTTCAGGGCAAAATAGCAGTGGGTGGGGGTGGGCAGGGAAATGAGATAATATTCAGCAGGGAAAAACAAGCAAAGGGAAAGTTAAACCCCTTTTGCTGTTTTGGAGGCTGCATTTTCTTTTAAAAAGTGTAGTTTTTTTAAAGCAGACTTTTAAATGCCCATGTTTAAAGTAACGCATAGTTTGGTCCTGAAAGAAAATAATATTCTAATACTAAATAAGAAGATTGACTGACTGCTCCTGATATGACCTTTAAAGAAAGATATACTGTTCAGCTCCTTAGGAAGATGTTGTTGTTTAGTCGTTTAGTTGTGTCTGACTCTTCGTGACCCCATGGACCAGAGCACGCTAGGCACTCCTGTCTTCCATTGCCTCCCGCAGTTTGGTCAGACTCATGTTGGTAGCTTCGAGAACACTGTCCAACCATCTCATCCTCTGTCGCCCCCTTCTCCTTGTGCACTCCATCTTTCCCAACATCAGGGTCTTTTCCAGGGAGTCTTCTCTTCTCATGAGGTGGCCAAAGTATTGGAGCCTCAGCTTCACGGTCTGTCCTTCCAGTGAGCACTCAGGGCTGATTTCCTTCAGAATGGATAGGTTTGATCTCCTTGCAGTCCATGGGACTCTCAAGAGTCTCCTCCAGCACCATAATTCAAAAGCATCAATTCTTCGGCTATCAGGCTTCTTTATGGTCCAGCTCTCACTTTCATGCATCACTACTGGAAAAACCATAGCTTTAACTATACGGATACAAAACTTAAAAATGAAGAAAAAGACAAAATAATCATAGAAACTTTTTTTAAAAAAAATTGACACACACTCATAATTCTTCCCATTAAATAAATGTTGATAAAAAATTTTTTATTATGAAATGACACATTATGCAAGCTGGGATTCAAAGATGAGTTCCTTACGTTAAGTATAGTAGATGCCATTAAGGAAAACAGTCAATATGTCACTAAGCCACAGCCTGTAAAATTAAATTGATTTGGTAAATGTAAGTAAGATAGATCTGTTTGCTTTCATCATCAATTTCGAGGGGGTGAACAGGTGATGTCACCAACCTGGGAGCGATAAAGATGCAGGACCATCTGGAAAGCTTGGTGATGGATGGGCAACTGCTTTTGGATGGTGACAGTGCTGTGGCACTTTGTCACTTGGGATGCAGTACTTAATAACTTTTCAATACCATCATAATAAATTTCACTGCCTTATTAATATA
This sequence comes from Zootoca vivipara, assembly GCF_965207765.1. Lineage (NCBI taxonomy): Eukaryota > Metazoa > Chordata > Lepidosauria > Squamata > Lacertidae > Zootoca > Zootoca vivipara. Next base: position 81,679,846 of record NC_142588.1, on the reverse strand, counting down.
GAAATGGTGAGTTATTACTGTGATGGCCACTGTAAATAACAGGAGATGCAGCTGTCAAAAGCTGATTGTTTGGGCATGTTTCCTTAAGCAACGTAGTTGACTTGGGATATTCGGTGCATGTCTGTGCTAAGCAGAGTTTATTACTCTTGTCAAAAGAGGGGGAAAAGCAAGGTGTTCAAATATTATATCGTCCTTTATTAAATTAAGTTTAATACATTAGCTGACTTTTCTTTGGGTAAGTTGCATAAAACAGGATGCTAAGTCATCTTTAATAATGACATTTAATGTAAAATAATATCTGTACTCCATAAGAATGTCCTTTCCTAACTGAGACAGATATTTGTTCACTCATCAAAACACTAAGAATAAGAACAAAAAAAAACCTCTTTTCATTAACAGGTTACTTTTTGATAAAGAGCTGCTATTCTCTAGCAGTATCAAGCAGGAGGGAGGGGAACCCGAACAGATGTAGCTAATAGCACGCAATGACAAAGAAATATGGGCAAAATTATAACCATGTGTCATGAAATAGTAGGCAGGAAAGATCATCTGGGTGTGTTTGATGAAAGCCCTGGACTGCTCTGTGACACGGACATCAGCCTGACGCCTGGAAAGAAACAAAATGTGTAGATAGATGGAAGGAGAAGATGAATGACCTAGATCAATCATTTAGCACTATTCAGCTTGTTATACCATTGTTCCATAGGAAGATAATTAAATCAGTGATGTCTTTCTTATTTGTTGAAAGGGTGGCACAAACTTGTAAAGAATATCAAAAGCACCTCAAACATATTATTCTTTAAAAAAATAAAATAAAGCAGGATACTGACTTTGCTTTTCAGACTTGGGCTTTGTGAGCCTTTAATTAAATGTCTTTTCTTAGCATTTCTGTAACTGCTGAAAAGAGAGCCAGCAGTCTATTAACAGGCAATAAAGTTCAGGAAGCCTACAACTAGTTTCTTGGGTCAGAGGTGAAAACTGCATGCAAAATGAAACAAAGGTGTGTTTTGATGGCTCAACAAGCAGTGAAGAGACAGAGCGCAAGTACGCACTGGGAGAGTGTGACATTCTTAAAGAGAAGCAAGAGGGGAGCTGCCTTATTCAGCTACACAGTGAAACTAACCAACAGTGGCACTGGTCATTATTGTGCCAGTCATAGATTGGCTTTCATATTGGTATTTTGGCAAAATGCTATTCCTCTCCTTACCCCCTCCTCCTTTTGTATCACAACTTGGAGGTCTTGGAACCCCCTAGTTTACCATCCACCCTATATCTAGGGCTTGCCTAGCAGGACCTCCAACCTATTCACACAGCTATACCAGACTCCCTGTTGTGGTACCCAGCAAGTCTCCCTTCTTATCTTGATCTCCTTTCCTGTCACATTCGCCTGATGATGAGCTCCTGCCTTTATCAAACCTATGGTTGCAGTATCACTATAGATATTCATCTTTTCACTCTTGCCTAGCCCCAATGCCTCCTCTGCTTAATGGGGGAGGTGGTGGGATGTTTTGCCTCAGGTGCCAAAATGTATTGGGCTTCCCCTGCTGAATAATGTCACAGATTCTGGACTTCATCCTCCTTCCGTAGCAATCCATGAGATCCCTTTACTTCTGTAGATGAAGAGAGAGCACCATGGGACAGAGTAAAAGAACTGCAATCTAGGGAAGTCCTAAGGATCCCAGGACAGGGTTTCACTTTTAGATTGAGGGTCCTTTATGTTGGATTTTACAGGAGAATGTAAAGAAGCTTAGTTGTGTGCCCTGTGTTGGCAACTGAAGCAAAGCCATGAAGCATGCTTCTTTAGCATCGCTCTACAGGTGGGTGCAAAACACAAAGCTTTGACAAGTACATAGAGGAAGCAGCTATCCTCATTAATAGGATGCACTTCTGTTTGGCCATTCAGTTTGGCCTTGGAGAGACCAAAGTAAATTTCCCAATCAACGCTGCATCCACTGATAACCTAATTAACAGTTGTTTCCATCCATTTAAGGATAGGATCCTCCACCTCTTTATCATTTGAAACTCTTATCAGCTGCCTGCTGTTTTGCTTCCTAACATTGTCCTCATTGCCCACTGGAGGAAAACTTGTATTGTCATACATCCAGTTATTTAGCATATCACTATGGTCTGACTATTTACTCCCTTCGTCAGCATCTGTCTGACCCTGGCTATTCCTTTTGTTTCAGGTAGTCTGTAGTTTAGGTGACAGTATTAAATGTTTTTTAGTCTTATTTGGCTGTTCAAAGCTGGTTCAGTCAGCCAAGGCTTCCCAGAAGTTCAAGCCCCACGTGACCTCTCATTAGATGAGCTGCTTCAACATCTAGCTGCTTTACTTGCCTCTTCTATCCCCCTTTCCTGTCTTCTTTTGTTGTTTGCCATTTTATTTACTGTAGATTAGTTGGGAACCTTAAAGGGACACAAGCTTTGAGTTCTCCTTTGGGAATTTCTCTACTTTTGGAACCATCTTTGGGGGGTTCCATGAAACCCAGATTGTTACTAAAAATTATCTAGTTTTAAATCAGGATATTATTGGTAAAGCACAGTCTGCAAATGTAGAAAGCTAAACTGTCATTTCCATCCAGAAACTTGTGCTTAGCACTGACATAAGAAGAGCCCATCTAGTTTAGCATACTGTTCCCACAGCAGCCTGTCGAAAACCTGTAAACATTACATAGGTGCAAAAGCACGTGCCTTACTTGTGTTCCCTAGCAGCTGTTATTCATAAGAATACTGCCTCTGACACACTGGAGGTAGTAGTATATAGCTAGTCATCACTGATGTTCTCCATGAATTGGTCCTAAGTCCCTTTAAAGCTGTCACAGTTGGCTTTCAAGAAACTCCTAGTGGGAAACTCAGGAAACTTGTTCCTTCTCTCTTTTGCACAACTAATTATTGGCATTTTAACCATCACCTTTCTCATCATCTCCATTTCCAAAATCTCATTGTCTTTTCTGCTCTCACAGATTTTGTGGTGCTAAGGGCAAAGTTCTGTCTCACCATTCAGTCTGAATCAGAAGACGCTGCTGGATGGATACCTGTAGGCAGTGTTGGGTTGAATGAGAGCCAGTAAACTCTTACTTAATTCTGGTAAGGCAGAGGTATTGTGGATAGGCAGTTTTTCTTTTAGGGAATTGGGGAGATGGCCTATTCTGTATAGGGTAGCACACACCTTGAAGGAGCAGGTATGTAGTTTCAAGGATACACCTTGAACTGATTAGGTATAGGTTACCTTGGTAGGAAGGAGTGCCTGTCTCCACCTCTGGCTAGTACAGTAGTTGTGCCCATTTCTGGGTCAGGATAGGCTGGCACCCACAATCTATGATCTGGTGATCTCAAGTTTGGATTATTGAAATGTACTCTTTTGTGAGGTTGCCTTAAGGCTGCCTGGAAGTTGCAGCTAACACAGAATGCAGCTGCCTGGTTATTTACAGGGGCACCCAGACTCGAGCATGTAACACTGATACTAAAAGCAGTGCACAGGTGAATGTATATCATTGGGCCCAAATCAAGGTGCTGCATGGTCTGGAAAACCCTAAAACCATTTAGGAACCAAATATCTACAGGAGTGCCTTTTCCAACACCAGCAAACTCAGTTCATAAGATAATTGGTGTGTGTGTGTTCTGCTCATAGCCCCATCCCACCCAAGGATTCATGATATACAGGGGCACACAAACAGGTCCTTGCCTATGACAGTTTCCCTGACTCTGGAATGCTCTCCCCTTGGAGATATGTTTGTCCTCTTTGTTTCACATATTTATATGTCACTTGAAGATGCTTTTGTTTACCCAGGCTTTTATAGACTGGGGTTAGATTGTTTGCTTTAATGCCTAACAGCGGCAAAGGGTTTTGATGTCTTTTAATTGTCCAGAATGTGTTGTTGGTTACCAGTTAATCTATAACCAGTTGGTTAGGAAATGTATTTTGTGCTTTTATATTTTATTGGACTCTTTTGGGATGAAGCATGATACAGAAACCTGGCCCTGAAATTGAATACATTAATTGTTTGGCTAGGTTCAAGTGTCATTCTTTCTCATGGAGAGAAAGCTTTATAAATGTTTCACTTTTATAGGGGCAAGTCAATGCTATCCCAATGCTGATAGCCACTTTATTACTCAAATAACTAATGAGATTTTTCCATAATCTCCCTGCCTTGCCTCAGTTTGGGTTGGAAGACTCAAGTGGGTAACTGCAGCAGAAGTGAAGTGGTTAGCATGCTAGTGTGACACTTATTTACTCAGTTTGATTTTCCCTCAACAGATTGTCATTTCTATTATTATTATTATTATTATTATTATTATTATTATTATTATTATTTTGATGCCACTCTTCATCTAAAGATCACAGGGCAGTTAACAATATAAGGACACAAAAATACATACCATAATGAAACAATACCCCTTCCACAGTTTAAAAGGCCATAGATTGTTTAATTAGCCAAAGGCCTGGAAGAAGAGAAATGTTTTCGCCTGGTGCCTAAAGAATTGTAACAAAGGCACTAGCATAGCTGCCAAGTTATCCATTTTTTTAAGGGATTTTCCCTTATGCTGAATAGGCTTCCTCGCGAGAAAAGGGAAAGCTTGGCAGCTATGGGCACTAGTTGAGCCTCCCTGGTGAGAGCATTCCACAAGTGGAAAGCCACCACAGAAAAGGCCGCTTCTTGTGTTGCCTGCTGAAGATGAATAAACATGCATAGGATTGACCATTTCAATGAAGTAAAGTATGAACTCTTAAAATGAGAAAATGATGGTTACCCAACTGCCAAAACAGCAGCTCTAGTGAAATAACAGTATGAATGGATTGAAATCTTATTTACAGTAGGTACTTAAGCAACAATGCAATTGGACTCCTCAGTGAAATGAATGGGAGTTGTGCATGGGCATTCTGTGTTGTTTTGTCTTCTGTTACCTGCTGCTTCAAGGCTCTGTGCTTTTAATCATAATACTGGGTTCCAGTGCCATTTGGGGGGGGGGGGAGGGAGTCTTCATTTCCTATAAATCTTTAGGTCCAAATGTTGTGCATCCATTCCCTCCCTTTATTTCCAGCTCTAAGCCACAGGTGCTTGCACTGCTGCTTTCTCATGGGTATCACTCCAGACATACCAAACTGGGAAAATATGAAACACAGCTGCTCAGGGAAAGTCCCCAAATTTAGGCACCTTTCTAGCTGAACCACCAGTTTCCTGACGGCCTGAACTAGACCTACTTAACATTATTTTGCTATCCAAGGAACAATTTCTGGTTTTTTTCATAGATGAGACTTTTTACATAGGTTTCAAAGGGTTTGTGGCAAGACAATAATACTTATGCTGTGTCGTCAGACAATTCATCTATATTCTGATGGGTATTTTTTGCATTTCAGGGATGTGTCGTAACAGCATTTCTTCCCCTGAAATGTTGCTTCTGCCTATTCTTTTGTGGCAAACAGAGAAGTTGTAGGGGAGAAAACCATATTTGTCTTAGTGTTGAGAATTATAACTAATTTGATGCAACAGGTTTAACTTACCATTTCTGTGGTGAAAAGAAAAGCTTAGCATGATCCAGATTTTCCTTGGTTTCTGCCCATTATTGTGCAGAGCAGAGGTATTCACGTTTCTTTGTCTAACAGTTTTATAATGTCTTAAGAGATTAACAGTGAGCATGAATGAAGGCCTGAGGATTAGACCAAAAAAGCAAGCAAAAAAGCTGCCAACTAGTACCTTGCTTTCCCACTTCAAGTTTTTCAGCATTGCCATATGCGTATAGAAACTAAGAGAAGATAATAAGGACCAGAGTCCCAAAAGTGTTTAGTGATTCAAAAAATTCAGATGACATGTCAGAACCGACAGAATGATGGAACATTATGTGGCAGGGCCCTACTTTTTTGTGTGTGTGTATGTGTCTTATACTAAGCTTTCACCCTGAGTGAATGCAGATGTTATCACAGGATCCCAGACCAACAGTCAGTGAAATGTGACAAGCTGTCAGCAAAGTTACACTACGTTGAGTTTGTTAAAATATCCCAAAGCTTTATATACACACTTTTTATATAAAGTGCTTAGCTCAGTCCATTGGAAGGGGGGCAGTGGGGAAGGGGGAGAAACACCCTTTTTGAGTAATTTCTGTTTTGTCATCCATTGTATGATCTCGAACACTTAACCCTGCATTTTTCTTCCTCTGAAGGGTTATGCGGCTATCAATAATATTCCTAAAATAAAAATCCAGTTCAGGGATTCATAGTAGGACTGTTAACCAAATGCTGCGCCTGCCATCCTTTTCATAACTGAAGTCTTTACTGAGGTTACTAGTTCAACATTTCCAAGCAAGGGACCTGTTGAATCCATTGTGTCTGAAATAAAGGTTATCCATTATGTTCTATAGGAATCAGGGAACAGCCACTTAAAATGAGGGGTGCCCTTGACTGTAAGAGACGTTGGGGCAGATAAGAATTTACTTCCTACAGTAATATGAATAGGAGCTATCAAAACAAAGCATAAACAAGTTATTCCCAGCACCTTTTAACCTGAATTGCCCATAGTATTTTATAAATTATACGCAATGCACAAAGATAATATCCCTTTTTGTAGTAGGCAGGGACTTGTTTTCCCCCTCTCTCACTCTCTGTAGCAGTATTGTTGTTTTTGTTTAGTCGTTTAGTCGTGTCCGACTCTTCGTGACCCCATGAACCAGAGCACGCCAGGCACTCCTGTCTTGCACTGCCTCCCGCAGTTTGGTCAGACTCATGTTGGTAGCTTCGAGAACAGTATTAGTTTATGGTTAAAGTGCTATACAAATATACAGTATTGTCATTGCTGCTGCCACGACTACTAAAATTCATTAATATGTTAGTAAGTTAATTTTAAGCATTTTAACCAGTCCTCTGCAGCTGTTACTGATTCGTTTCATGTAAAAAAAGACCTAGTTGTATGAAGAACCCAATTAGAGTCTTTGAAAATCTAATGAGAAGAAAAGAAAAAGAAAAATGCACTCTGAATTGAAACAAACAAACAAACAAACAAACAGCCCACTCATGGTAAATGTTAAAACTGTAATTACACTAAAAACTGTAATTAGAGGACAGTTACTCACAGACTATTAAAGATTTGGGAGTCAAAGTTTTCCTTAGCATGTCATGCAAACTAGACCTTTTTGCCTTTAAAACAATGGCACCAAACATTGGAAGCAAATAGCACCCCCCCCCAGTATAGATTGTGGTTATGATAATTTGATAGCTGTAAAAGCTTTCAATGTCAGCTCCAGATTCTGAAACATTTAGGAAACAGAATTATGGCAATACTGATAATTGTAATGCAGTTAATAGCTTAGTTTTTAAGGCTATGTAAGAGGGGGAAACGAGATGAATAGTTCCTGGGTTGAAACTCATGAAGCAAATTGCAAACCTGTTTTGAAAATAATTATACAGATCAGTCACTAGAACCCCTGGCAGTTTGTATTTCTTTTCCTATTATTGTTAGCGTAAACTGAAATTTAATGAGATAGCTAAATGTAATGACGCAGACTCATACATTTTCCTGATACACTGAATTGCAGTAAGTTTATTTTCTGTTAAATAATGTCAAATAATGCTCATGATTTAGAATCAATTTAAGCCTTCTTGGGAGTGAGATGAGCTTGTATTATTACTGCCCATATATTAAACAGAATTAATTCACTTCTCTGAACCAAGAAACATAACAAGCATTTGTTTAAGTCCAATTTAGCTTTGCTGCCAAACCTATTACCAAACAATGTGCTGTGTATTAAAAAAATGAAATCCAAGACTCTAAACAGACAAAAATCTTGCATTATTGTTTATTCCCCCATCCCAAACAATAGATCTAAATGATCACTGAAATTATGCATATAAGCAAAATGATTTAAAATAAGTTTAACAGTTAATCACACTCATGCTGAAGTTTTGAATTTCATCTGTCTGCTTAGATCTATTGTGATCCATTAAGTGGCTTCCTTTTCCCCCTCCCAACAAACTGAATGGTGCAACTGCAAGAAGATCTTTTGTCCTTTTAATTCAGTCAGCATGGAAATGATTTTCTCATTTCAGACCCTTTTCTGTCCTCTCTTCATTGTGTCAATAAAATAGAGTTGTGCCAAGCTGCTCTAATCAGCTTAGAGTGCTAATTCATTGCACTGGGATGCTATCTTGGTCTGGCTACAGGTGGACTCTATAAGGGGTGAGACTCCAGGGGAGCGTAATTGTAAGTCTCCTGAGGCTTGTTTGCAGAATAACTGAAATCTCAAGCTTGAGCTAAAGGGGGAGGGGGGCCATGTACAAATACAAGCAAGTTTATATGCAGCGTATTACAGCAGCATTAACTTGGCCTTCTTTTCCTAGAAGAGCAGAAGGGTGTTAAATCAGAGGCAAAGACACTTAAAACATGTTTTAACAATTATAAAATGTAAAGTTCTGATCATCTTTGACAACAAGGTTCATAGTCAGAATTGATAAGGAGCAATTGGCAACTAGCAAAGGAATGTTTTAGGTTTGTGATCTGGAGCTATTGCAGGCACTTTGAAAAGCACTACAGTGAGAAGCAATCTGCAGTGCTGATTACTGTTGTTGCTAATCTGGGCCTAGAATGGAAATGTGATCAGATACTTACTATATTCTGGCCGAACTGAAACTAACATGTAGGCCCGGCTCTAGGGGTAGTCTCGGTGGCGCGGGGTGCCAGGGCGTGGGGCCGGCAGGAGGGCGCTGCGCGGCGAAGCCGTGCTGCGTGCTGCGCCCGCCCACCAGGACGGAGGCGCCGGAGTGATCTCCGTGTCACGGCGCCATGGCGCCCAACCGGCTTGAGCTCTATATGCTTACATGAGCTCTATAATCAATGACCTCATGATGTGTAGGCTAATTCAGCTTGGTTAGATGCCAGGAAAATTGATGCTGTCTTTGGATGCAAGAGCTTGGCTTCTTTAGAATGAAACAACAGCAGCAGCAGCAACAACAAAAAGGCAAAGGATCCAAAATGCAGGAAACATTTTTCATGGGAAACTTAATATGAATATGTGAAAATATACTTGCAGTGTGCTGTACTTGCAGTGTGCTTGCAATGTAGGGATACAGAAACCATTTGCAAAGGCATCATTACTACAGTGCTAACTGTTGATTTGGCCTCAAATGTGTGTACTGATTCAGAAGCCTTTCTCATGACCTTGTCAGCCATGAAAGATGCAGGATTAAGTTAATGTTTGTTCATTTTCTGCTATAGATGCCACATGCTGAGATGTGTTAATACCACATGTCAAACTTGGTGCATTCCCGTACATTCAAAAATTATTCTTGCAGTTGTGTGCAACAAACTGAGCCATTCTGAATAAATACTGCTCTCATTGTTGCCTTCATGCTCAACGTGTACAGAGAGCAGAGGAGCATGCTCAGTACTCAGCTTTTCTCTCACATTACCTAGCTCAGTACATCACATTTGTATCTGAAACTCAGCACTGATCAACTCAACTCAATGGATGCCATATATTGGCCATGTTCATATATATATATTTATAGGGTCACCAAAATGATACCCTCCAGATGTTATGGACAACAACACCCATCATCCCTAACCATTGGCCATGCTGGTGAGGTATTATGGAAATTGTAGCTGAAGGGTATCTACAGTGTTTGGTATCTATGTCATAGTTAATAGTTTGCTATGATCATGAAGATTGCTCTTGCTTTACTCCTCACCCAGTGGGAGCAGAAATAACAAACCAAAATCCATGGCTTAACATTACACCTGTGCACGGCATCATGGTTTGTTTCACTCAGGAAGCTAAGAAGAAACCTTGCTCCAGACATAACACTATGTAGGGATTGTGCTTTGTTGCTCCTGCTTGCACTAGGGGAGGAATGATGTGAGAGCCACTCACTTCAAATATGTTAACCAAAGTAGAGTAGGACTTGGGATCGCAGTGAGCTTGGGGAAGATATATCTGAAGCTGAGGAAGATAGGAATTCTTTCCTATAAAAGACTTGTGCCTCCTCCTTGAAAGGTCTGGAGGGTGGCAACACCAAAACAGGCCTTTTCTGCTGTGGCTCCCCACTTGTGAAATGCTGTCCCTGTGAAGGTTTGCCTTGACAGGCCTTTTCTGCTGTGGCTCCCCACTTGTGAAATACTGTCCCTGTGAAGGTTTGCCTTGACAGGCCTTTTCTGCTGTGGCTCCCCACTTGTGAAGATTTGCCTTGTGCCTTTGTTACATATCTTTAGGTGCCAGGCAAAAACAGTCTTCTTCTCTCAGGTCTTCGGCTAACTAAACAATCTATGACCTTTTAAATGGAGGGAGAGGGGTTACTGTTTTTATTTTTTACTGTATTTTATATTTTATATTTATAGTGACCCTTGGATGAAAGGTGGTATAGAAATTAAATAAATAAAATGAGAGGAGCCTTATCTTAGAGAAGCATGTGGAAAAAATAGGTTATACTTTCCCTTTCAACTTGATTTACAGACTTGTTTAGCCTTTGTCAGCATGGTACCAGATTGCTGCACTACAATTCCCATCGGTCTCAGCCATCAAGACTGTGCACAGCCACTTTTAGACTGTACTGGCCAGGGCTTGTTGTAATTGTAGTCAAACAACATCTGGAGGGCATCTGGTTGGCAAAGGTTTCTCTGCCATGGTCCGGGACCCCTGCTAAATGTCAGCAGCTTCCTTCTCAAAATGAAGTGTTCATTGGAGAGATGAAGACAAACTCTTAGGTTTGTGGGCTTTTAAACAGAGGAATATCTAGTCTGGTTCTTTGTGTGTGAGAGACAGAGTTGTCACTGTGATGAATAATGACAGAAGCAGAGACAAAACACTCACCAGGAAATCTAGCAATTTTACGTTACTCATGAGTGGGATTTTTCTGTTATCAAAAACTCCCATCAGAGGAGAGGAAATTGACTTCTTAATTAGCCAAAGTCCGTTGGAGGAGGTGGGGTTCAGAAGAGATGAAGAAAAATCAGAGATAGTTGATGCACATTTTAGGCTAATGATAGGAGAGGAAATAGTGGAACTTGAAAGGTCACTGACCTTATTAGACCCGGAGAAGAGGTAAAACCCTTCAGAAGTTTTTACCTAAGATGGGCTGCCAATGTGTTAAGTTCTAAAGATGGAAACAGAAGGAACTAAAAGGGGAAAAAAGATCAAATATGGGAGTTGTAGTGATTGGTATAGCTGCCACCATGATAATGAATTTATTATATACAATAAATAGAATACTTTTAATTCTAAATCAATGAATAAGTATTTACATGTGTCAATAGAAACACACAGAGGGATATCCATCTCTTCCCCCCTCAGAAATATGCATTCCTAGATTTTCACCAGAGAATCTTATAAATAGACTAAGCTGAATGCCTATTGCAGGGGCATGGGGGTGGGGAGAGGACAAATAGAATGTAGCCACTTAGTAATTTATTTATACCTTTCTAAGCCGTGTAGCATTTAGAGTGAATTGTGAAGCACATATGCGCATGCACGTGCACACGCACACACAATGCGCATAAACATAAAAAGAGCTATAACATAGAGTGAAAGTTCAAACCTCATGTTTGGATCACCAAATGAAAAGGTCTGGCAATGGTGTTTGCCTATTCTAAAACATGGGTGACAGGGGACAGTGTATGCGATTGAACTTTGGAACACATTGTCTCAGGTTGTGATAATCAATACATTATCAACTTTTAAGAAATATTAGAGAAATATATGGAAGACAGAAAAATCAATTATCGAATTAGTAAGGATGTACATCTCACTAGGAGTATCTATGAAATTGATAATGTCAGTAGTTGAAATTTATGTCATTAACATTAACATTTTATTTTCATACCATAAAAAACAGGGCATTTTCAGAGGTTGAATATTGCCTGGATTGACCAATGAAGAAACTATATAAGGCTCTACTATTTTTAAAATGTTTGCCATAAGTTGGTGCCACTTGTGATGCTGCTATGAATTACTGCCGTTATCATTGTAAATAAGTTGTTATAGGCAGTAATTCATAGCAACATCACAAGTTACGTTGTGTCTAAAAACAATTCAAGTTTGGTTTCTCCTATGTAACAAATAAGTTTAGAATGCACATGATTTCAGAGACAGATTTAGGGATGCATATTTAAGATTATTTGGTGCAGGTTAATTCTTTAATCATATTGTTCACAGTTAGAGTGGAGAAGGTTAGATTTACTCACATATGCACATTCTTATCAAGTGAAGGAGAGACTATAATCTATGCTAAATATTGTGAATACAGACCTGGGGGGGCATTTGCTGTTCTGCTAACACTGATGCAATATATAGTGATATGTTTTCTGTATGCAATGACACAGTTCTAAACTCATATCAAAGTAAAGTTTCCAGAATGCTTAAGAGATGGGAGAAGTTAAGACCAATGGAGATAAGTTATACATGTCAGATAAATTGTTATTTAGAGAAAAAAACTTCAATTTGTTCAGTTCAACCAAGGATATTCAGAGGAATCAGGACAACTATATGCATTCAGTCCAAGATTCAGAATGGAGTATTTTTGAAGCTGAAGAATTGCATGCCTCAAGCCATAGGAGGGCTCCACAGAAAGGCATTTAAGTGTACTAAAGTTCCCAGAGAAAGACAGGCTGCCACCAATGATTAGATGTGGTTTGTAATAGTATCGTCCTGTTTTCACTCACTACAGTAGACCATTTCTACTAGGCTAACAAGGCAGAGGGTAATGAAAAACATGCCAAGTAGAGAGTGCAAGAGAGAGGAGCCTAACCTATACACAGGAAACAAATGTGATCAATTACCCCAAGTGTGGAGCTCACAGATACCTTATCTTCAGACTCCTTAAAATAAGAACTTGATTGTTACCAAATGCATCTCAGAAGCTGAGGGAGGATGGGTAGGAGAAAAGAGTGCATTAATGGTGGGGGGAGGAGCAGGGGGGGGAGAGATGAAGTTACATTGGTTCAGAAAACTATGATTATATTTTGGTTCCAAACACATAAAAGGATTCACAGAGGTGGTTAGCAAGCAATCATAGCATTAACTCCACAATAAGCACAAGCCTCTGTTAAACATTAAGTTGATCTAAATGCTTTTAGAAATGTAGTAGTCATGCTCATAGCTAGGATGTTGGCACAGGTGAGGCGGCAGAACATTGGATGAGCAATTGTGCTTGCTTTCAGAAATGTATGTCATTTGTTTTGGTCTTAGGGCACAAACCACAGGGAGTGGAGCCAACCCAAGACCCTTTGTAGCCTGAGACGAAGGACAAGATAGCGCCCTTCTCCTTTCTGAACAGCCTGGGAACTTTACTTGCAGCCCCTCAGTATTTGCTGCCCAAGTATTTTCTGCCCAGTATTTTCTGCCTATTTTTCCTAATGGTAGGGCAAGCCCTGATAAGGGAACACTTGAGCAAGTCCGTCAAAAATGAATAGGGTCTGCACCTCATCACATTGGGGCCCTCATGAAACTCTCAATCATTTCCTAGATGATTTATGCAGGAAAGGTTTCTGGTAAATTGGTTGCTTAATAAGAAGTAATTTAAAAAATGGATTATTTTAATATGGGAAAAACCCAGTAAGGGTACAAATCAGTGCAAATTAAGTCCTTTATTCCACACTGTTTTCAATGGGGAGACTAACCACATTGAAATCAATAGGACTGCAAAGTGTTTAGCCGGATTGTGCATTGTGGTGTTTATGTGGTTGTACAGTATAATAAATAGCAAACCATTGTCCCCTAGGCTATTTATGTGATTGTACAATATACCATAATAAATAGTAAGCCATGAAAAAAAATCAGTGGTTCAGGATTATAAAATTTTCAATCATCAAAGAAAAACTGAGCAGTGTAATTTAGGGGCAAACTGCAACATACTTTATGGAAGGGGTAATCTAAGGAAAGACATAACTTCTTGCAGGCCTTTCGGTGGTGTGTTTGCTAACCTTAATGAACAAGATTACAAACTTAATTCATTGTAATTTCATTCTTCAGCGCAATAACTATGGAAACGTTCCCTCTTTAAAGTGGTTTGAATATGATTTTTACAGGAAGAATTTTTCCCTCTTCAGGACAAGAGTGATAATGTTATAGCTCTAGAAAGCAGCAGCTGAACTCAGGTTGACATACAAAATGGAGATCATTAGCTAAAGTGGCTGACAGGCTGTATGCCTGCTGAAGATGCATTAGGAGCAAGTGAGAAATATGAAAAGGCAAACTCATGCTAGGGAATCACCTTGACATACAATTATGTGGCTCTCTGCTAGTTTTTAGCATTTGTCATATTTTCTTTTTTTGTGAAAATTACTACCATCCATAGAAATGTCACCCCCAGATGAATTGGAATACTAAGGGAAGCCACTACAGGAAATAGAATGCCTTCAGTCAATGTGTGCAACTCTTGTTGACATCTAGGGAAGTTATGCATGGGTCTGAGAAGGAGGTATATGGCCCATAACCTCTAAAAATTCTTCCATGTTACTTAACTGAGTGGCATTTCTTATAGCTCTGCTGATATACCAGGCTAGGTCCTGTTCCATTGGGAACAGGATTTCCCCCCTGCTTTACTGAGGAGGAAGTGAAGAACCTTAGTAGTGTTGCACTGGATAATGTTTGACTGGAGGATAAGAAAAAAACCAGATTCCTTAGCACAAAATACAGACTTATGTCCATAAGGAGTTTACATGTAAATCCTAAAGATCTGAGTTTTACTCCGTGTGGATGCAGTGCCCAAGTGCAGAGGGACTCCCATAGGAGACTTAGCATATGCATAGAGACTACCACAGGCTTCCAGTCCATGTAATAATAATAATAATAATAATAATAATAATAATAATAATAATAATAATAATAATAAATATAATTTATACCCCACCCATCTAGCTGGGTTTCCCCAGTTTGTAATAATGTGGTGCCTGTTTGTACATGTGTACATGCCAGTTGGGCGGGATGGGGGGGGAGAGCCCAGTGAGTTCCCTCTGTGAGTGGATAATGTGTCTTCACACTGAGAATGTTAGGGCTGTAAAACTGTAGCTTAAATTCTAAATCTTGTTGTTGTTGTTTAGTCGTTTAGTCGTGTCCGACTCTTCGTGACCCTATGGACCATAGCACGCCAGGCACTCCTGTCTTGCACTGCCTCCCGCAGTTTGGTCAAACTCATGTTCGTAGCTTTGAGAACACTGTCCAACCATCTCATCCTCTGTCGTCCCCTTCTCCTAGTGCCCTCCATCTTTCCCAACATCAAGGTCTTTTCCAAGGATTCTTCTCTTCTCATGAGGTGGCCAAAGTATTGGAGCCTCAGCTTCACGATCTGCCCTTCCAGTGAGCACTCAGGGCTAATTTCCTTCAGAATGGATAGGTTTGATCTTCTTGCAGTCCATGGGACTCTCAAGAGTCTCCTCCAGCACCATAATTCAAAAGCATCCATTCTTCGGCGATCAGCCTTCTTTATGGTCCAGCTCTCACTTCCATACATCACTACTGGGAAAACCATAGCTTTAACTATACGGACCTTTGTAGGCAAGGTGATGTCTCTGCTTTTTAAGATGGTGTCTAGGTTTGTCATTGCTTTTCTCCCAAGAAGCAGGCGTCTTTTAATTTTGTGACTGCTGTCACCATCTGCAGTGATCAAGGAGCCCAAGAAAGTAAAATCTCTCACTGCCTCCATTTCTTCCCCTTCTATTTGCCAGGAGGTGATGGGACCAGTGGCCATGATCTTGGTTTTTTTGATGTTGAGCCTGTTAATTATGTGATGTGCATATGACAATGCATTTAAATGTGTGTGATCTTTAAAATAGGCCACTGCAGTTCTAAAATGGAAATATACAGCCACATGACCAAAACAAATATTGGAAACAAATATGTAGGTCAAGCTTTAAAACCAGGTCAACTGAGCACCTGACTTTGACCTCCACAGAAATCTTTCGGCTTTCTCCCTACTTAATTTATCTGCAACTGAAATTTAGACGAATGGTAAAATTAGTGAAAGTTTAGCATTTTCTAACACTTCTTCTCCAGAAACTTTGGATAAATTTGGACACTGGTAGTGATGCCTAAACACACACACACACACACACACACACACACACACACACACACACACACACTTTCTCTCTGATGTTTATGCTAGAATCAAAGTGTTGGAGCAGCTTCATCTTCCTGAAGAATATTTCACATTTTGCTGCCTCTGTCATTACAAAAAGTTCATCCCATAACCAGAAGTCATTATCATAATCAAACCATCATAATCAAACCTTCAAATAGCTTCCTAAACATAAGGTTTTCATTATTCGTGGAGATTAGGCTGTTGTGTGATCTATTTGTAACACTATTACTTTTGTTTTAATATACAAATATGCATATATTTTTCTGGACAATGTTGCTAGTTAAGAGGTTGTCTTGCTTTTAAAGTGTGTTAACTGCAATTATATTCCCTACTAACCTGGAATGCATTTATTAAATTTTGCAGTTTAGCCTAAAGACATTTGCCAACACGCTAGCTGCTTTAACATCCATGCACAAAAGTGGAATTTAACAGATTAACTTGCATTTGACCTACTTCAGCTCTCTTGGTAATGAGGGGTTCAGGGGCACAGAATTAATCTCTCTCAATTTGTGGCTCTCAGGGGTGCTGCTAAATTTTAGAGGGTTTGTATTTTAAAAGTCTCCTGCTGTGCTGAAGAGTTTGTGAAACTCAATGGAACTCAGTTCACTCTAGCAACTGAAGGAAGGGCTAGTTGTATCTGTTTGATTGATCAAATGATGGCACATAATTAGAAAAATAAAATAAAAACCACATTTTCTGTGTCTATCAGATTGACTTTCTTGCATACAATGATGATGGGGGAAAAGAAACACAGTTTAAATATAAATTCATATATTTTGGAAGGAGTTTCATGTGTATTGTGATGTTTGTATGCTTGCTGCTCCATTCGTAAAATGAATTAGGATTTGTTGGTTCTGTTGTCTATGCTTCCTAATTGTTAATCCACATGATAGTATAAAATTAACTTGTACTTCCTGGTGGGAGGTATTTAAATAACTATTATTTAGAGAGTTTTGCTTTTCAAAGATAGAGAATGGCTAGGTGATCATTATCCTAGTATACACTTTCATTAAATTATAATTTCTGCAAATTAATTTACAAACGAGCCCTATACATGTTTTCTACATGTTTACTTAGAAGTCTCACTGTGTTCAGTGGAACTTATTCCTTGGAAAGCATGCACAGAATTGTAGTCCTATACTCCTACAAAACTGGAAACCTCAACATCTTTTCTCTGAAAGTTTAAAAGAGTTGTATTATATATTCATGTTAATACACTTAAATTCCACATCCTTTCTTTTAAACTGGCCATCCTTCAATTAAAGCATTTTTTTTGTAAAACCCATTAGTTACATGTCAGTTATTGTCTAAAGCTAATTAGAAAATGGCAATTAATCATGGAAAGAGACATATTAGGCAGTATTGATTGTATGTAGTACCCTCTGTTAGATAGACATATCAATAGACTAATAGATTGTGCCCAGATAAACTGTTTATAAAGCATGATCAATAGAGTTTTCACAGTTCTCATATTATAATTCATGTAACCCTCTTTGTGACTACTTAGTAATATGCATACTGAGTAAGTTTGCTGCAATTCTTGGAAAATACCCTGTGTAATCTGAAACAAATGAAAGATTTCTAAGGAGGATTCCTAACACAATACTACACAATTCTAATAATGTGTGGAATTTTGTAACAAATTACTTTTGCATATATAGACAATGTTTCATAGGATCAAATATAATTCTGAACATTTGGTTCATATTCCTTGTTTCACAGACTGACATAGAAGCTTCAAATTTAGCAAAATTATCTTATTGAACTCTCTGGTATTATTTGATGCTTGTGCTACAATGTGCTCATCATACACAAGTCAATTTAAGGAGCAGTCGGAAATAATGCTTTCATCATAACAAAAATAAAATAGTTTAAACAAAAGTGTTTTACAGTTTGGCATTATGAAGCAAATATGTTTAGCTGGTGGCAGTGAAAGAAACATTTTAATTGCCAGGGTGTTTTTGTTTGTTTCCTTTTTTCAAGGAGAATGAAAAACATTTTGTTTTATGTCAAAATAACTTTTTTTGTTAACTCCCAAATATGCCAATATGTGGGTCGCATGCCTATGATATCATACATTTGATATGATATAATGCAGTATAAAATAATAAAGAAAAAAAGCCTCGTATTCATTTCTGTACATTGATATTTTATCTTTGGGAATTGTGTTCCACATATTTTTTTAATAAAAATTGAGCCTTTTGTATATTTTTATATGGTAAAATAACTCTCCATGGAAGTGAAAGGCATGAGGAAGACATGTTGAGGGATGGGGGAGACACACACAGTTTCTCTGCACTTTCTGAACCTTGATGGTTGTCGATGTATAGTTTTATACCGTACATCTGCTCAATGTGTCTTTCCCTTTGTAGAAACCTTTGGTGAACGAATAAAATGCCATGGTGTAAACAAAATATACCAGAGACCAGAACAGCCTATAGAGCAAACATGCTGCCGTCTTTCTGTGCTCTGGAGGGATTCAGAGGGAGTTTCCAGTCCCACAGTTTCTAGCAGCTGCCAACATTGTCAGCCCTGATATGTCAGAAAGGATTTTTTCCCTGGCCCGAAACTTTGAAGCTCCTTTCTGACATCCCCAACAAACTAATTGTTGTCTTCTGCCTCTGAGAGCCCTCTGAAGTCCCAATGAGTTAGTGTCTTCTCAAGAGATGAGAAAGGGGACTCACAAAATCAATTTATCAGGCTATTACGCATTGTCATCAGCCAAAACAAAAACCCGCTAAAGACAGGAGAAAAAGCAGAAGAAACGGGTCTCTGAGAAAAGGTTACAGAACATCCATCTTCTCGTCTCTTCTGATTGTTTCCTTTCTTTGGCCATTTTCATACCCGTTCCCCTCTACTAAAAGACACTTTATGACAAGCATTGTAATCTCTTTTTACCAGGGGGGAACCTCTTCTTTAGGACAGAATCTTTGCAAGGCATGAGTGACAGCGGGAAGGGGGCCAATTGCCACTGCAAACATTCAGCAATAAATCATCCACCCCTGGCATCGGCTAGCTGGACTTGTCCCCACTTCCTGTGTGGCTACTAGTGCCTAGATGTGACAAAACCGCCATTGTCTCACGGCCACGATCCTTGAATTCTTAGCATAGTGTTTTAAAATTAAATTAAGATGTACCAAATATAATTTGAAACTTGTTTGGATGGTGTGGAGAAATGAAATCTTGAGATGTTGGTGGTCCAGCCTGAATGATCAACCAAGCTGGTTTAACGACTGCAGGATAAATACTACTGGTTTTGAGGCTTACTCTGTGGTTGCTTTTTAAAATGCTATTCCGATTTTTGGCAACAAAGCCAAAATTGTTTGCTTTTTACTTTTATTTCTCTTGTCCTGGACACTCATTAATATTTTTAAACACCAGTGATAAGTGCACGAGACCTATTTGGTATAATGAAGTGCTTAACTAAACTAAGCAATATGAAATTGAGGACATATAGAAAATATAATAAATGCTAGTTACTCGTCCAGTGAGGGAAGGTTAGATATGGGCTAAAAATAATCTCCAAACAAAACTTGCTAAGTCATTATTGTCCCAATTCACTTCGTGAAGGTATTTTTAAAAACAGAGATTGTGGTTAAAGCATTTTTTCAGTGTGGACAAAAGTCTCTAGAAACATGGTGGATGCACACTATAAATGTACATAGCTTACAAACTGCTTGGGACATTCTAGAAAAGCAGCAAGAGAGGTAGCAGGAGTGAGTTGTGCTTCCACTTGCCAGACTTCTAGATGTTGCCCAGAGTGAAAGGAGAAGCACATGTTCCCCAGGGGCAGAAGTGCACTCTGTCAACATGACCACCAAATTGATACGGTACGTATCTCCTAAAGGAGAAATATGCAACTACCCCTTTGGGGCAAGGCCAAGAAGCTGCTTTTAAAGATAGGGTGTCCATGTGTCCTACTTTACATGAGACGATCCTCTGTTTGAAAGGTTGTCTGATTCAAGTCCAGTTTGAAGATAAAGTACCATAAGAAGGAAGAGAAGACTTGAGTTTGAAACTGCCCACCAACAGTTTGCACCTGGACAACAGACTGAGTCTTCTTGCGATGGCGAGATGTATTCTCTTTCTATTTAAATTTCCTAATTATTACTACATTTGTATCTCTCCATACAAACTAGCATGTGCTGCTTTAGTGCAAACCTGTTTAACCTTTTAATCTCTTTTTTGACAATGCATAAGGGGATATCCTGCATGTGGTAAAGAGGCATGTTGCCTTCTTTACCACAGAGAAACAAGTTCTCCATGATACAATTTCCAAGTTGGTGTGGCGTATTTCATAAAGTTCTTTAAAATGTGAGTGGGTGTGACATTATTGTTCAGATGGTTTCAAACCTAAAACATTCTCTTGTAGCTTTAGGCAACCCATTTCCAATATTGTTTTGAGGTTAAGAACCTACCTATCCTTTGCATAGGCGGAGGGGTGGAGTGTGTGGACCTAAACATTACAGTATCTGAAGAAGTGTGCATGCACACGAAAGCTCATACCAATGACAAACTTAGTTGGTCTCTAAGGTGCTACTGGAAGGAATTTTTTTTATTTTGTCTAAACATTACAGTGTTTCTCAAACTTGGGCCCTCAGCTGTTGTTGGACTGTAGCTCGCAACAACCATAGCTAGCAGGGGGGCAGGGATGAGGGGAGTTGTAGTTCAACAGCAGCTAGGGACCCAAGTTTAAGAAACACTGCATTATGATGTCAGTGACTGGAACATCCTAAAGTTATATGGGCTTAATTTATATGGAGCAGATGATTCAGCAGGGGAAACACAGCCCAGAATAAGTAAGGAGGTAGTACAAGAATACTTGGCTAGTTTAGATGTATTCAAGTCTCCAGGGCCAGATGAACTACATCCAAGAGTATTAAAAGAACTGGCAGAGGTGATTTCAGAACCACTGGCAATAATCTTTGAAAATTCCTGGAGAACAGGCGAAGTTCCAGCAGACTGGAGGAGGGCAAATGTTGTCCCTATTTTCAAAAAGGGGAAAAGAGAGGACCCAAACAATTACCGCCCAGTCAGCCTGACATCAATACCAGGAAAGATTCTAGAGCAGATCATTAAGCAAACAGTCTGTGAGCACCTAGAAAGAAACTCTGTGATCACTAAAAGTCAGCATGGGTTCCTGAAAAATAAGTCATGTCAGACTAATCTGATCTCATTTTTTGACAGAATTACAAGCCTGGTAGATGAAGGGAACGCTGTGGATGTAGCCTATCTTGATTTCAGCAAGGCCTTTGACAAGGTGCACCATGATATTCTTGTAAAGAAGCTGGTAAAATGTGGGCTAGACAATGCTACCATTCAGTGGATTTGTAACTGGCTTACTGACCGAACCCAAAGGGTGCTCATCAATGGCTCCTCCTCATCCTGGAGAGTAGTGACTAGTGGAGTGCCACAGGGTTCTGTCTTGGGCCCAGTCTTGTTCAACATCTTTATCAATGACTTGGATGATGGGCTTGAGGGCATCCTGAGCAAGTTTGCAGATGACACCAAATTGGGAGGGGTGGCTAACACCCCAGAGGACAGGATCACACTTCAGAATGACCTTAACAGATTAGACAACTGGGCCAAAGCAAACAAGATGAATTTTAACAAGGAGAAATGTAAAGTACTACACTTGGGCAAAAAAAATGAAAGGCACAAATACAGGATGGGAGACACCTGGCTTGAGAGCAGTACATGTGAAAAGGATCTAGGAGTCTTGGTAGACCACAAACTTGACATGAGTCAGCAGTGTGATGCAGCAGCTAAAAAAGCCAATGCAATTCTGGGCTGCATCAATAGGAGTATAGCATCTAGATCAAGGGAAGTAATAGTACCACTGTATTCTGCTCTGGTCAGACCTCACCTGGAGTACTGTGTCCAGTTCTGGGCACCACAGTTCAAGAAGGATACTGATGAGCTGGAACGTGTCCAGAAGAGGGCAACCAAAATGGTGAAAGGCCTGGAAACAATGCCTTATGAGGAACGGCTTAGGGAGCTGGGTATGTTTAGCCTGGAGAAGAGAAGGTTAAGGGGTGATATGATAACCATGTTCAAATATATAAAAGGATGTCATATAGAGGAGGGAGAAAGGTTGTTTTCTGCTGCTCCAGAGAAGCGGACACGGAGCAACGGATTCAAACTACAAGAAAGAAAATTCCACCTAAACATTAGGAAGAACTTCCTGACAGTAAGAGCTGTTCGGCAGTGGAATTTGCTGCCAAGGAGTGTGGTGGAGTCTCCTTCTTTGGAGGTCTTTAAGCAGAGGCTTGACAGCCATCTGTCAGGAATGCTTTGATGGTGTTTCCTGCTTGGCAGGGGGTTGGACTGGATGGCCCTTGTGGTCTCTTCCAACTCTATGATTCTATGGTTACAAACTCCGCTAACCAGGAAGAGTTACCTTGAGTTGAGAATTTTGCCCCAGGATGAGAATGGAAATCGCGTGTCGGCAGCGCAGCGGCAGCAAGAGGCCCCATTAGCGAAAGCACGCCTCAAGTTAAGAACAGTTTCAGGTTAAGAACGGATCTCCGGAACGAATTAAGTTCGTAACTAGAGGTAAAGTTAAAGGGACCCCTGACCGACTCTGGGGTTGCGGCACTCATCGCGCGTTATTGGCCGAGGGAGCCGGCGTACAGCTTCCAGGTCATGTTGCCAGCATGACAAAGCTGCTTCTGGCGAACCAGAGCAGCACACGGAAACACCGTTTACCTTCCCACTGTAGCAGTACCTATTTATCTACTTGCACTTTGATGTGCTTTCAAACTGCTAGGTTGGCAGGAGCTGGGACCGAGCAACAGGAGCTCACCCTGTTGCGGGGATTCAAACTGCCAACCTTCTGATCGGCAAGCCTAGGCTCTGTGGTTTAACCGACAGCACCACCCATGTCCCTAGGTAACTAGAGGTACCACTGTACTAAATTATTGGCTTCCTTTATTATAATAATAATAATATATTATTTATACCCTGCCCATCTGGCTGGGTTTCCCCAGCCACTCTGGCCGGCTTCCAAGAAAATATTAAAATACAATAGTATATTAAACATTAAAAGCTTCCTTAAACAGGGGTGCCTTCAGATGTCTTCTAAAAGTCTGGTAGTTGTTTTTCTCTTTGACATCTGGTGGGAGGGTGTTCCACAGGGCAGGTGCCACTGTGTGTGTGTGTGTGTGTGTGTGTGTGTGTGTGTGTGTGTGTTTTCACATAATATTTATTCATTTGGTATCAGTGAGTCTGCAATCACCTGGAGTGTGTGTGTGTGTGTGTGTGTGTGTGTGTGTGTGTGTGAGAGAGAGAGAGAGAGAGAGAGAGAGAGAGAGAGAGAGAGAGAGAGAGAGAGAGAGAGAGAGAGAGAGATGTGTGTGTCTTGGTCCTCTGTGATATATATCTGTTGGTCCCCTATTCAGCAAATAAATGTGGCAGGAGTGGCATCAGGTGCCTTCACTCGTCATGTATCTCATTTCACCACTTGAGATGAAGGGGAACCGTTTATGTATGTTAGGGATCTGTGTTCGAATGCAGCTCAATGGACATGCAATACTTTTAGGCAATTAAAATAAATAGCATCAAGATTTTTCAGGTGTGATTTCCCCCCTATGAATGTTAGACATCTCTAAATTGCTTATAATCCACAAGACGTGATTCGTATGAGATGCGTGTAAAATAATGGACTGTGTCAATATGTGTCTTTAAAATTGAACAGCTTGAGAAGGTCAGTGAAGGATGAGAATATCAGTGTGTTCATCACGTTGTCATTTTGTTTCCATCGATTTTTCCCTTCTCATGGCCATTAAGGATGTTTCTTTTAGACAAATTAGCCATAGAATGCTAACCATATATTAATTATTGTTGATGCTGGCAAGATGACCTGTTCCCTTTTAGAATATCTCTTGACTGACTGCACTTCCTAAGTAGAAGATAAGGGAAGAACTTCGAGTGACTGTGGAAATATAAATAATGAATTTGTTAAAGTGGACCTGACTCCACTATTCTGTTTTCCAAGAAAGTGGTAAGCTAAAATCAGTGTTAACATCTGTTTCCAGATCCGTTTTTATGTAGGAGTAAAAGCTAATTAACTGTGTGTATGTGTTTATGAGAGGTTTTTTAAAATTGCCTTAAATCAGTAGTTTATGCTCATGACCCACCTTAAGAAATAGATAATCCATCATTTTTACAAATTTCTGCTACTCTGGAGTGTATAATTTTTTTGTTTGTTTGACTGAATGTGTAAAAAAAGGTGCTTTTTCATTGTCATCATGGGAAAAATGAGGACATTTGGTTGCAGGGCTTTTAAATGTTCATGACAATTTTAGCAAGGAATATGGGGTATATAGCTCAGACTTTAATAGCAAGGTGGAAGGACATGACTTTTATTCAATTTAAAGTGTGTGCGTTGCAAATAGATTGTGGTGGGCCTATCATGCCTGATTGATAACAACTGGTTACAGTCTTAGGCTAGATGTCTTCTTTTTCTTTTTTAAATAATAATGTGCTGTGTGATTTAATGAAAAAGAAAGCCTTCAAGCTTTTTTTGGATTTCACAGTTAAATTGTTACAGAGAGTATATGAGACACAGGTTTTCCAGGCTTCATGACAGTTTTATCCCAGTTCATCATCTTAACTAAAAAATAATCCTATCTAACTTGAAATCCACAGCAGCCATAAGTAGAAAATAAATCCAGGCCACAGCTCAGACTTGTAACCTAACAGCTATCATAAATAATCAGAACCTATTTGAAGGTGGAAGATGGGACATTAGAAGCTATTTACACTACCAGAGTGATCCCATCGATCAGTAACAGCAACCCGTAGATAAGACTCATATGATGTCATGGTTATTTATGGCAGGCATTGACAGTAAAACCACTATAGAACTTTCTCCTCGACAGCTTCATTCATTTCTGTTTGTGATGCATTTTGTTGTTAAAGAAGTAATCAATAGCAAATTCGTGGTGATAAAAGTTATTACTGGTTAAATGTGTGAAAAATGGTACCTGCTCTTATATAGCACAAAATTAAGGGGGAATTAAAAAAAATAAAACCACCACCGCCATTGGGTAAGCCAAATTTTGCGGGAAAAATAATATGAACTCATTTTTTAACATCTACAATATGCTTGCCTGTTGTGTCCTTATGAATAAGTGACTGGACCTGGAACTGGACCTGGGAGACTTGGGTTCAGCAGTAGATTCATTAGATAAGCCCGAAAGCTCAGTATAACAGAAAAACAAGGGATAATTTTTGTCATTGCACACACTGAGGTCCAGCTCCGAGGGCCTTCTGGCGGTTCCCTCACTACGAGAAGCCAAGTTACAGGGAACCAGGCAGAGGGCCTTCTCGGTAGTGGCACCCACCCTGTGGAATGCCCTCCCACTAGAGGTCAAAGAGAACAACAATTACCAGACCTTTAGAAGGCATCTCAAGGCAGCCCTGTTTAGGGAAGCTTTTAATGTTTAATGGATTTCTGTATTTTAATGTTTGATGGATTTCTGTATTTTAGAATTTCTGTTTTGTTGGAAGCCGCCCAGAGTGGCTGGGGGAACCCGGCCAGATGGGCGGGGTATAAATAATAAATTATTATTATTATTATTATTATTATTATACTGATGTTTATTGTGAGATGACTGCAGCACAGGCAGGCATCTCTCCCCCCCCCCTATGTGGGGGTTACGTTCACCCGTATAGGTGAATTCACGTAAAATTGGGAGGGCGCTGGGAAGCGGCTCTCTCAGTAGATCCCATTAATCCCACCCACTTTTCCTGGGTGGCATGCACGCCTTGCCTGCCTCTGATGACCAGAAAATTGAGCTGGGGGTTGGTGGCTGGGTGGCTTCCTGTGCCCAGTGGCACTGTGGGGCCTCTCAGCACTCTCTCTTTTAGTCTTGGAAGTTGAAAATATTTTTTTTAAAAAATCTAGTTTATCCCCCATTCCCCAGGAAATAATGTTGTTGCCTGCTTGTGGGGTGCCCAGTGGAGGAGGAAGGGGGTGTGGGGGTGCGGTCTGCACCAAGTGTCATCACTGAGTGGGGTGACAAAATGAGGTGTTTTTTTAAGGGCTCATGAAACTCTCATATCACCTGACCTGATATCACCTCAAACTCAATACTGTTCAGAGGAGGCATTTCACATATTCAGTTTCTATCCATCATATGATAAGTTGGTGAATGCATTCATACATAAATCAGTCCTTGAAAGTTTCTAGATAGTGGTTCAGGTTCCAGAACTAAAGCCTACCTGGTAGTCATACCTTTTCATGTTCTGGGAAAAGTTGGTATCCCCATATGCTCCAATTGTCTTCATTTAGCAGGACAGTAGGCAAATTCCCCATCCTTGCCGGTAGTAAATCACTGTTTAGTCTCTGGTTTTGCTCTTTGTAGATGCCTTATTGGGTGGGGGAAATATTAGTTTGAGGTGCTAGGGTAGCCATTATTCAGGATTCAACTCTCTTCCTCAATTCCCTAAAAGTTAAATCTTTGAATGGCACATGTATTTTATTGCTGGAGCGTATGTAGGTAAATGCATGCACACAAGCCCAAAGGCACCAATATATTTTTTTGCTGTAGCTGCAAAGGTGTATTTTGAATTGTTGATAAAATACTGAAGTACAATTACATGTTTCTAATATATACCGGTATGTAACAACAAAACAAACAAACAAACAACCCCTTTTCTTTCATATTATTCTCCACCAGGAGTAGAGTGGGGTGCATCATTGTGGAATGTTGGGGACAAAGGACTTGGGAGTGTCCCTCTTTTAATCTATGAAATGTGGGAGGGTATGCATGAAATCCTTTAATCACTTGAAACATACTATATAATACCTTTTTTAAAAAGCATCATTTTAAAGTGTCCAGGGCTGAGTCCTTATATGCAAAGCTCAGTGTGACATCCAGAAAATAAGCCCTGTTTCCAGAGGTTTAAAACAAAACCAATGAAGCCTCTATAAGGGTGTATATATTAGTTTTTGCTCAATGTGTGTGTGATGTTATTAGTACTGCATATTTTTAACTGGCCTATTAGCATGTTTTATTTTCATTTAAACTTTTGATACATTTAAAATGAACAGTTAATTGTTGAACAGTCAACTGTAGGGTGGTGCAGTTTTCTCCAATCTAGTGCTGTCCAGGTATTGGGATTATGACTCCCATTAATCCCAGACACTATGATTAGTATCAAGTCTGATGGGAATAATAGTCCAAAAATTCTGGAAGGGACCAGATTGGGGAAAACTGCTGTTCTGTATTATATGGTTGTTGCATTTACATTATCTCATCTGAGAACTGCTTTGAGTACAATGTAATTGTGAAAAATGCAGCATATAACTCCATGGACTACTGTCAGGATTAATTTATACTTACCCACCTTTAGCATTTGTGACTTCTTTGTATTTTAGACTATTACACAACAGTCTTTTATACTATGCACTATGCACTAGGACCCATTTTTAACAACAGCAGTGATAATTTATTATTATAAGTGAGACACTTTTTAACCAGTGTGGCAAATTCAAAAGCAGTGCCTCATCATTTTCATAACCTTAGGGTGAGTTTATTTCTCTGTAATTTTGTGGAAGCTGTGGAAACCCCACTCCCCTTACACTAGAGCTAGCATCTCACATTCTGGCCAGATGTTTAAACAGAAGAGTGGGTAAGGAATATCAGTTAAACTTTCAGCTAAAAGGAACGTTGCCCCACAATGAGGTTATCATCAACCTTCCATCAAAACTAGAATCTTCACCTGCTGTATTTCACATAGAGTAGATTTGTTACTATGTTTCAAAGAGCTGTGAAATTTTGAGAGGAACAAGTTTAGGTAAGTATTATCAGGAGCAGGGTGGATATTTTATTGTCAAAGGAAAGAACTCTTTTAATTATCATGTGGAAAGGCCCCTTAGAATTGATGATATTCACAAGGGGCCAAAGAGGAAAAGAAAAGGGTTAAATGAAATTGAACAGCTCAAATTGAACCTGTTTGTCTTGAAATAGTAGTTAGGAGGTTTTTGTTTTTTCTTTGCATCTAAATGCTTTCATATTAAAGCTCACAATTATTTGATACAAAAATCATATACTGTTACCAGTGAAATCTTAAGAATACCCAGCAATCACCCTACCCCCCAATTTAGTTTTAGTAGAACTTCTGTTGTTCACTCTGTGCCTTGTAGTAAGTGCTATGAATAAGGAAACAATTCTATATCATAGTCCTATTGTACGTAGTTATTTAACTTACATGATTGCATTCATTCAGCAGGTCACAAAGAGAACCACTTCCAGGTCTGTGCCAATAAGTATTAAACCTCATTTAAACAGGTCAAAGTTCATTCTCAAACATTGGCCATTTCTAGAACAAGATAACCTACTCAATCATTCAGTACAATTTATCACTTCAAGTAGGACATGGGCAGTAATATGTCAACCTTTCAGGAAAGAGGTGCAGTATTTTAATGGAGCATCTTTTAAATAGTACCAGAGCTAGATACAGTGTGGTTTAAAATATGTACACTGATGGCTCGGATGGCATAAGTAGCTTTTAAAGGAGTATCAGTAGTGTTCATTGGGGAAGAGGTGTGTGTGTGAGAGAGAGAGGGGGGGGGAGGGAGGGAGAGAGAGAAAGAGAGAGAGAGAGAGAGAGAGAGAGAGAGACTAGGGCTGAGAGACTCTGGCTTACCTGTAACCCTTCGGATGTGTCTGACCTATAACTCAGAACATGCCTGACCAACTGACCTGAGAAAACAATGTCGTAGACAATGGAGTGCTTAAGGTGTACAAATGTTAATAGTTTCACTTAAAAAAACACATTATTGCTAGTAATTACTTGTATTTCCAGGGGAAAAGAATAACAGGTTATGAAAATGGAGTGGGCTTACAAAGGCTGTGTGTCCAGCTTTGTAGTTCCCTTTTCTCTTCTTGAAAAAGGAAAACCAAGAGGGTTGGGATGGTATTTTCTTATGCTAACAGTCAGGGGGAAAGCAGAGAAATTCACCTTAGATATCCCACCCACAGTTCTGGCGCTCACCTTGCTGTTTAATATGCCCTTCAGGAGGAAAGGTTCTATGTTTTCAAAGTGTTAACTGACTTTAATCAAGCAAATAATATAATGGAGCCCTTTGTGGGTTTCTTCTTTCTTTGGTGATAAAGAATATTGCCCTTATTAATATTTCACACACTTCATAGGTAATAACACTGCTTCTATGACTTCATACTGTTTCCCCCAAATAGTCTCTAGATTGTACTCAGGAAATGTTATTACAAGAATTTCTGTCATATTTTTTGAAAAGATGGTTTACTCTGAATGGCATGGAACAGTGGGTTATTTAACTGGAATTTTAACTTCCCCGTGTAAAAGGTCAAGGGGTCAGACATCACAGCTACTTTGCCACATAAACTTCTAATGCAACAAAATAGGGAGGAGGGAATCATACAATATCTGAAAAAATAAATGTTACATGAAAGCAGTTTCACCTCTGTAAGTTAGATTTGTATAAAAATGAGCAGATGTTGCATACTCTTCTTTGTGGCTCCGGGCTCTTGTGGTGGATTACTAAGTTTTTCAACAACAAAGCAAGCTCTCCATTAAAATGATTTGGCCCCAGTTGGTAGAGAATGAGAATCTTAATCTCAGGCTCGTGAGTTTGAGCCCCACATTGGACAAAATATTCCTGCATTTCAAGCAGTTGGACTAGATGTCCCTCATGGTCCCTTCCAACTCTACAATTCTATGTTTCTATGATTCTGTTTTTCTCTCCCTTTCACACACAAACTTAGTGTTTTATTACTATATTGTTATTACCGTATTTACTTCAATATATTATCCCTTTTCATCATCAGGACCCAGGCCATGTTACAGCAATTTAAAATTTGATTTAAAAAAACAGTTTAAAACAAATTTCAGATCACATGTGATTATCTGTCAGCAGCAACAATATATAGTATATGGCCTTTATTGTGGGCATCTATCTGCCAAAAGCCAAAACCTATCTATTTATTTCATGCAAAGGAGTTCCAGTGGCACATGGAATCTCTACATGTGGGGGCTCCCCTATCCATTTCAATGGATGACACAGCTCTGTCAGTGTAGGGTTCTGTTCCACATGCTTTGCATTCAGAAAGTCTCAGGCTCTGCCTCCATCTTCTCCAATTAAAGGAGACTTCAGAACTGTAATGAAGGGCTGGGAATGATCTCTCACTAACACCCACTAACACATGCTCATATGGAAGGCCTCTGTGCGTTCATTGGAGTTGAGCACACGTACAAACATAATGAGCAGGACAAAGGTGAAAAATGCCTCAAAACAAAATGTTAACCTGTTAATAAGGGTTAGCTTTTAACTTTGAAGATCCTAGTTGGATTGATGGAGTTGGATCAAGCCTTTTCACTTTTCATAATAACTACTTATTGCACTGTGCACTTTAGCTTTTGGGTTGCACTCACTGAATAAAAGACTAAACTAGTAATTTGTAGCTAGCGGATGAGGTTTTGATTTTGAATTAGCTTGACTGTCACCATTTGAAGCATGTCCTCTCTTTGGTATCCAATTCCAGTGCTGAAGTACCAATTTCATATGATTGGGCATTTTGTTGTTGTTTCATTTTTGCAGGATCAACTTTTCACCTATAAATGGTGCTTTATGTAACCACCATTCTACTATTTAACCAATATATTCAGTTTAGTATCTGCTGTCTTTAAAAGGAAAGTGACAGCATTCATTAATATAGTTTACAGAGTTAAAGCAATGCAATTTAAGCTGCAAGATGATTATGAGGTTACTGCATACCAGACAATGTCAAAATCCAGATGTATGCAGGGAACAAACAAAATGGAACAATGTCTACATCAGATAAATTAGAATGTAAATGACAGCATTTAGATTTAAACTTTTGGGCACGGTTCCTTCAATCTCAGTGTTATTAGTTAAGCCCTAAAACTTCCATTGGCTTAGATAACCAGTCTGTAGGGAAAATGAAGCTGTTCCATAAGATTATAGTTTTTATTTTTTTTATCAGTTCAAGTGAGCCAAAGCCAAAGATCTTTACAATGAATGCTCTGAAATATGAATGTGGGCAAATAACCCACCCGAGTTTTCTCTAAATCTGGGGCCCACATCTCTATCCATTTACAACTATGGTATTTAACAGGCAATGCTTGTACCTTGCATTCTAATTGGTAAAATGTCAATGCGATTGCTCTGTAAACTAGTTAAACTTTCCAGTTGGGAGGATCAGTTTACATGTGACAAGGAAAATCCATGACCACAAGTTCCAGTGACTTTCACATTAACTAAAAGCATTATTATAATTAATGACACACCCTTCACCAGCACACCCAAGGACAGGTTACAGCTATTTAAAATTCAGTATTAAAAACAGTTAAAACAAATTACATTCACAGGAATAGGGTGGCTCTTGAAAACAGATATTTCAAATGTCAAGGCCAAAGTAAAGAGATGAATCTTCATCATTTGAAAGCTGCATAGTGAAGGTGCCAAACACACCTCAATGGGGAGGGAATTGGGGATCCCAGTGCAGCACCGGTGGGTGGGAGATTATCTCAGTCTCCCTGTACTGTTTTGCCAATGGAAAAGCAGCTTTTATCAGAGGAGAGCAAAAACACAGATTCCCATCACTGTGGCAGCCACGATAAACTTGATCCATCTGAGGCTACTTTCAAACAAATAAAATATGCTGAAGATAATTGGTGTCTGCATTACACGTAATTTGGTCCAACCACAAACTATTGTTACAGCTGTTCGGAAAATCGATGGCAGAATGATGCAATCAAATCACAAACACTTAGAACCATAGAATTGGAAGAGACCATAAGGGCCATCCAGTCCAACCCACTGCCAAGCAGGAAAGACCTTCAAAGCATTCCTGATAGATGGCTGTCAAGCCTCCGCTTACAGACCTCCAAAGAAGGAGACTCCACCACACTCCTTGGCAGCAAATTCCACTGTCGAACAGCTCTTACTGTCAGCAAGTTCTTCCTAATGTTTAGGTGGAATCTTCTTTCTTGTAGCTTGAATCCATTGCTCCGTGTCCGCTTCTCTGGAGCAGCAGAAAACAACCGTTCACCCTCTTCTATATGACATCCTTTTATATATTTGTACATGGCTAATTGTTTGCCATCCTCTAGACACGTTCCAGCTTGTCAGTATCCTTATTTTCTTCCATCTTGTTTTGAGCCTACCTTACTCACTGTGTCCCTGGGACGATGAAAGTAGTAACCACTAGTGGTTGAAATAAATGCATACACAGGCAACTCACAACTTACGCACACTTAACACGTGTGATTTCAACTTTACGTGGTTGAACCCTGGCTAGTTGAAATCTCACAAATTAAATTAAGCTCTGGGAGGCTCTTGTGAGTTACCTGTATTACTGACTTACATTTCTGCAAAGCTGCTGTAAATTGGCTGGAAGTCAATAGCATTGGTGTGAAGCAATCTACCACTAAGCACTACTACTGCTGGAAGGTGCACTAAGACACTGCTGTCCTAAATTTAAGAAATATAAGACAAAATATTATTAACCTGATACAAAATGTGTTGTATTTTAAAATCTTTTCACTCTCACAGAACTCTCACCAGCCCTCTTGATCCAAGATTAAGTTCATTTTTTATTGTATCTTATCTAAAAAGTTTTCTCAATAACTCTATAAGATCAAGCTCCATCTCCAGTGAAGCAGACCGATTTAGGTCTGATGGGAATGTTGCCTAAAAAAATGCTATTCATTCTGTTAGTGGGATGCTTGGAGAGATTCTAATCTCCCAGTGCCACAAATGCTCTTCCCTGTTGAAACAGGTTGGGCAACGTCTTCTTGACAAAGAAATCCTGGATACATGCCAAAACAGCATGGTTATATAATTCCAATTGCTAGATGAATAAGTAGTCAACTACGATGTGCAGACTCATCCTTTAGCAATCCAGTCATGTGAATCGAGGAAAATCAGAGTCAACAAAGTATTGCTTAATTTTAGTATGAGACTTGGGAACTCTGACTGCTTTATAAATGATTAGAAAAGGTAAAAAATGTAGATGGGACTGGTCTGAACTGGAATGGGAACTGAATGGATGCATAAATAAATAATAACGATGCATGCAAGCCGTCAATTGCCAAATACAAGTGGCCTCCCAAATCCAGAAAAAAATGGTTGCTGACTTTTAGTTTACCTTTTGGTCTTTATGAAAACAGCTTTACTTTTTTCAAAGACCCTGTGGTAGCTGCATGAGAACTAGAATTAACAGTCAATAAAGCTGATAATTAGCATAAATGCTTGCTTCAATACAATAGGACTCTTTCAGCTAATTACCCCCTCCATAAGTGATTACAGCAGGTGACTTACAATGCTGAAGGGATTAATTCAGCTGAGTTTATATATCACCCAGACAAAAGTGTCCGTGTCTGTCTGTGTGTGTGTGTGTGTGTGTGTGAGAGAGAGAGAGAGAGAGAGAGAGAGAGAGAGAGAGAGAGAGAGAGAGAGTCATATTCAAATACCAGACAACTGAGAAATCAAAATCAGTGCCATCCTCAGGTTCTTTTATTCTTTTTTGGGGGGAAAGTAACAAATTTTATTTCAAGGTACTACATATGATCAGCTGGATAGCTCAGTTGGTTAGAGCATGGTGCTGATAACGCCAAGGCTGCAGGTTTGATCCCTCTATGGGACAGCTGCATGTTTCCTGCATTGCAGGGGGTTGGACTAGATCCTCAGGGTCTCTGAGGAGAGAAGAACTTTGTACACCACCTTGAGATCCTTGGAGGAAAGGTAGGATATAAACGTAAGAAAAAATAATAATCTAAATTACTCCAGTTACAGGTAGGTAGCTGTGTTAGTCTGAGTCGAAGCAAAATAAAAAAAATTCCTTCAGTAGCACCTTAAAGACCAACTAAGTTTTTGTTTTGGTATGAGTTTTCGTGTGCATGCACACTTCGTCAGATACACTGAAACAGAATCCACCAAACCCTTATGTATATTCAGAGGGTGGGGGTGGGGGTGATGGGAATGGGTGATGGGCTGATGGGAGTGGTAAACCTGTAGATGGCTGTTAGCGCCTCAGCCCTTGCTCCCCCCGGACCAATTGCAGTCAACAGCAGTCGTTAACAGCCATCTACAGGTTTACCACTCCCATCAGTCCATCACCCATTCCCATTACCCCCACCCCCACCCTCTGAATATACATAAGAGTTTGGTGGATTCTGTTTCAGTGTATCTGACGAAGTGTGCAGGCACACGAAAGCTCATACCAAAATAAAAACTTAGTTGGTCTTTAAGGTGCTACTGAAGGAATTTTTTTATTTTGCTAAATGACTCCAATACTTTTAGAACATTTAATCTGTGTGTTCTCTTACTGTGGAAAATCTGAGAAGTAAAAATAACCATAGTTACTGCTGGTGTGGGAGCTCATTACTGCGTCCATGTGTGTGTGGTTTGTCCATTCATCACCTCTACTTCCAGTTGCTCCTCACCTGAGAACAACATAGCCATTTTGCTTCCGGTGGCCCCCAATACCAAATAAAATATGTCTATTTGCATGCTGAAGGCATGCCTGAACTTGGTTTGGAGACGCTATTCTTTAAAATGTGTGGGGATTACCTTGGATATTGTAATTTCTCTTAAATACACTGGACTTCAGGTAGAGGAAAACAGAGGTCTTGTCTCTTTCATAATTTCAGTACTACAGTGGTACCTCTGGTTAAGAACTTAATTTGTTCCGGAGGTCTGTTCTTAACCTTAAACTGTTCTTAACCTGAGGTACCACTTTAGCTAATGGGGCCTCCTGCTGCTGCCACACCGCTGCTGCGCTATTTCTGTTCTCATCCTGAAGTAAAGTTCTTAACCTGAGGTACTATTTCCAGGTTAGCGGAGTCTGTAACCTGAAGCGTTTGTAACCTGAAGTACCACTGTACATCGTTGCTGTGTTTTTTTTGAGTGCCTCAGAGAATGTGTGATTGTGGTGCTAATAGTGACAGGACCCTTCAAGGTATTCCTAAAAAAGAAATTGGATATTGTCACCCACCCTCACCAACTCAAATAGCAAATCAGTCCTGCTGAATATTACTCTTGTGCAATAACTCTCTCTCTCTCTCTCTCTCTCTATATATATAATATTTAAATCCAAATAGAAATTTATATTCCGCCCCCATCCAAAGGACATGCCTATTTTTTGAACATTGTGAAACATTATAACTAAGGGCTAATAGCATTTATTTTTTAATACTTCTGGTGGTTGTTGTTTTTTTAAGTAAAAAAATACCTGCACACATTCCCAGGACTGAAAAGGGAGTGTATACTGGGAGAGCAATTGAAGGGAGGGGAAAGAAAGCACAGCCTGGTTACATTCCATTGAGCTTCACCACTGGAGTGGATGGCAAACAGCAGAATAATAACTTAATATCCATGACTGAAGAAATAGAATATGTGGAAGGCTTACATGCCAGTTGCACACGCAGAAAATTCAGATCTGAACGACCCATTTGTGATACACAACCTCCATCTGGAAGTGGCCCTTATTTGTGTATTTTATTCTGCCCACAATGGATTTGTAGAAATTGGCTTTCTAACTTACATGGTATGTTTGGGGTTTCTTAATTTGCAGAAAATTAAGGAAAGCATATCTATCACACTTTCTGTGCAATATTCTTTTAAAATTCTCCACAGCTCAGAAAGTAGCTGTTCTATCAGCGTTGATCATGTTCCCTTAGGCAAATGTTTAAAAATATGTGTCCAAGGAACAGGCCTTTCAAAATAAATAAAACCTTTGATTTAAAATGAATTTTTTTAAATAGTCAAAAAAAAATACCCATATAGCAATCCTTTTTAATTCATTATGAGAATGTCAATTTCTTTAATTTAGCCATGAGAAATGAACAGAAAATATTTAGGATAAGCTTAATGAGTGGAGCAGAAGCTAGTAGTAACTTTTAAACTGCCTCTGATATCATGTGGGGAAATAGTTGATCGGCTACCTTATATACTATAGACTTCCCTCTGCTCACTTTGGATTCAACAGTTTTTACCCACTTGAGAGTAAGAGCCTGTGGAAAACACCTCCAAAATCCACTTTACAACACGGCAGAAAGCTTTGCTATAACCATATGTTTTCTCTGTAAATGTATGTGGTGACCTTGGAGCCATCCAAATCCCAGGACACATCTCAGTTGCTCACTCACACTTTTCTGGCAAATCAGGAGTAAAAATCAAAAGGCTCTTTGAGGATTACTGAAAAGGAATTCCACATGTGCGAGTGTGTCTATGCACATACAGGCCATTCCTTCAGAGGAGCAATCTCACCCAAATCAAATGAATACTATCGGAACATGCTTTTAAAAGATTAGAACCCCAAAGATGAAACTGGAAAGGCTTTTGAGTTTTTATTGGGTACAAGGCAATTTATGTGGTCCACCCAACTGCGTTTTTTAAAAGTCACATTTGGACACATTTTAACCTCACAGAATAGAAGTCATTTGGTATAAGCTGTAGATCTTTGCAACACTGCTGCTCTCTCTCTCTCTCTCTCTCTCTCTCTCTCTCTCTCTCTCTCTCTCTCTCTCTCTCTCTGTGTGTGTGTGTCTGTCTGTCTGTCTGTCTGTCTGTCTGTCTGTCTGTCTGTCTGTCTGTCTGTCTGTACACACAAAAATGCCCTCAGTGTCATTCTCCAGTGGAAAGTGATTGATACTCTGCAAAATAGATGCTTACTTTTTATTATGCTGTCCGTTTTGGAAAGACAATAAGCCATTATTTTTGAAGACTGTCTTATGTCCTAGCTTTGATACAGACTACATTCTCTTATGCAAAGGTACAGGCAAAGGTCTCCTTAACACCCTCTTCCAACAGTGATTCAGAGCACTCCCTTCTTATACATCTCAGCTGCTCACTTCCAAAGGGGGATCTATAACCCCATCCCCCAGTGTGAACATCAACAGAGGTTTTGACAGAGCCTTCCTCTTAATATGCACCCCAGCCACTCACTCTAAGACACAGACAAAGGACCTTTTTTTAACCCCAATCCCCTTAGTATGGCCAGCAACAGTGATCTTCTCAGAATGTTCTGTTATTCATTCAGCTGATTCTATTGTAGAAGCCAAAATGCAGGTAAAATGAGAGTGAGAGTGAGTATAAAGGAAGAACGATCACATCTTTTGTTGATGTTCACATGGTAGAAGGAGGGTGGAGAGGAACTTTTTGCCCAGTTCTCTACTCATCCAGAGTAGGTGGAGGGACTGTTTCTTTGCCCATGTTCAATTCAGAATATAGCGCCTTAAACTTTATTAAATATTATAGCTGTAAAGGTTGGTGTGTCACTAGAATTAAAAAAAACTATATATTTTTTACAAATACCAAATGCATTTTGACGGTAAATTGATCTTATTCAGTCACAATTACACACACACACACACACACTGGGGGGACAACCCATCCTCTCAACCTACTCTGCTTTGTATAATCTGCTATATATCTTGGAAAGTTGTTTAGTTGTCCATTTGCTATGTATTTGAACACTGCTTAGCATATCATAACAAATTTTCCATCATGATTCCTGAGATCAAGGGACAGGTCTTTGCCTATATTTGGATATAATTAGCCATCATTTCTGAGTAACATGAAGTACAAGGCTTCTATGGAAACAATAATGGTGTAAAGTAATGTCACCTGTGAAACAGACAGAACTTTACTTTTATATAGATAATATTGGAGTCTGTGAAACAGCTATACTGACTTCTAGTTTGTTTCTGGGCACAGTTTGAAGGACCTGATAACCTTTAAAGTGCAAATGGTTCAGAACCAGGATAAGTGAAAGCCCATCTTCTCATATGCAAGCATGCTCACCTATTTAGATAATCTGCATATTATGTGTCCCTTTATTTCTGGAAATACA
Source organism: Zootoca vivipara (assembly GCF_965207765.1). NCBI lineage: Eukaryota > Metazoa > Chordata > Lepidosauria > Squamata > Lacertidae > Zootoca > Zootoca vivipara. The sequence continues at coordinate 81,641,920 of NC_142588.1, read as the reverse complement.
CTCCATTGGGAGGACCTTTTCTGAGGACCTTTTCTATGGCTGACCTTGGCTTGAATATTCTCTCCCAAGGGAAGAAGTTCTCACAACTTGGTCAACGGCTTTCTTCAAATATTAAAATAATCCTTGTTAAGAAAACTTTTGGTTTGTAGAATTGGTTTTTAACACTTCATAAATTACACGTTCACCATGCATTCTAAAGTTGTCTTTTTCTAACACTTTCACCATGCAGGCAATCACATAATTTGCCTTAATATACCCAGCATTCTGCAATGTTAAGATCATTTAAAAAAATGAATCTGGGCTTCATCCAGCCATTTTGGGTTCTGTTCTTTAAAGCACTGTACAGTGGATTCTTCCTCACCACTGTGAAAATGGTTGAGAACATTGGCTGCTAATGGCAATTCCACAGTGAAAGGAACACTGGCTAATATTCTCCTTAAACATCTAATGCAGGAAGAAAGTTGAATGTTTTTATAAAAGCAGCACGTTTCTGCATCTGAAGTAAAATAAACCAGAACTTTGTTTATCAAAGTAATTATTCTCAGGGGAGGCAATGGGAAAGATGGAGGCAATTATGAATGACCTTGATTTGTATAGTCACTGAGAACTTCTGAATCAGTGGCTGACACAATCATAGCTTCATTTTAAATACAGCTTTTTTGTTTTAACGTTCCAGCCATGACTACATGCTCATGAGGTTTTGAACTGGTGGGGTTGTGGTGGATAGTTCGACGTAGATGTTGACCCAGTGTGCAGCAGCTGTGAAAATGGCAAATTCCATGCTATGCTTCACTAGGGAATGAACTGATTGTAAAACTGTCAATATCATAATACCATTATGCAAAGAGGAGCGGGTAGTACTGTGGTCTAAACCACTGAGCCTGTTGGGCTTGCTGATCGGAAGGTTGGCGGTTTGTATCCACACAACGGCGTAAGCTCCCGTTGCTCTGTCCCGGCTTCTGCCAGCCTAGCAGTTTGAAAGCACACCAGTGCAAGTAGATAAATATGTACTGCTGTGGTGGGAAGGTAAACGGCATTTCTGTGTGCTCTGGCACACATCACGGTGTCCTGTTGCGCCAGAAGTGGTTTAGTCATGCTGGCCACATGACCTAGAAAGCTGTCTGTGGACAAATGCCGGCTAAAAAAAAAAGCTAAATACTTTTGGGTGAGGCCTAGATCACAATTCATTTCCCTACTTTGCTACTTTTTTGTGTACATGGTTTGTTTTTATTTGTTTTTCATTTGTATTACTTACGTTGTTGTAACTCACCCTGGAATTTTAGGATGAAGGGTTAATAATAATAATGGCCTGATTAAACATTAAATGCATGTAACATTACCGTGATGTCACTTTTTAAACAGGAGAACTTTTTAAACCAGAGAAGCAGTTGGGATTGGTGAAGCAGCAGGAAGGCTTAACCCTCTCTGCTTCCATTTTCTTGCACTAAATCACCTCTCCAAAAATAGCTTCTCACTAAAATATGTATCAGAGCAATGTAACATCCAGTAGTGTGGAAAATTTTATACAGAGGAAATCAGTTAGATATCCTATTCTGCCACCAGCAGTTTGAATCTGTACAATTCCAGTAGGGCTGTATCACATAATCATTCTAAATATTCAAAACTAGCATGAGAACTAGCACAATATTATCTTACTTTGGGTTGAAACACTACTGAACATGAAGTAGAAGGATATATGTTTTCGAAGTGACAGAGGCATTTCAGTACAGTATGTGGATTGATTTACAGTACTTGTGCAAACTGAAAAATTGTTCTTAATAATGCTGGCATCAGGGTTCTCAAGTTTGATAAGCACCATAGCTGTCAACTTCCGGATTGGAAAATAAGGGATCATCAGCAGCGTGGCACCAGAAGTCACTTCTGCACATGTCCAGACATGCACAGAAGGGACTTCTGGTGCTGGCTCTGCCCAATTTCCGGCGCCCAGACATGGACAGAAGCTACTTCCGGTGCTGGGCTGCCCGTGTCCGCATGTCTGGGCACCAGAAATCAGGCAATTTCAATTCGGGATAACAGCGGGAAACATTTAAATATGGGGGTTTCCCGCGAAAAACGGGAGACTTGACAGCTATGATAAGCACATGCTGAAAAGTCCGTTTGTTTCATTCGAAAGCACGAAGTGCAAGTAGATAAATAGGTACCGCTCCGGTGGAAAGGTAAATGGCGTTTCCATGCGCTGCTCTGGTTCGCCATAAGTGGCTTAGTCATGTGGCCATATGACCTGTATGCTGGCTGCCTCGGCCAGTAAAGCGAGATGAGCGCTTCAACCCCAGAGTCGTCCATGACTGGACCTAATGGTCCCTTTACCTTTACCTTTAGCAATAAACACAGATATTAGATAGTAAATCCTGTTTAAAAACTAGGGCTTGCCAACACTTTCCATTAAACTAGAATCTCCAAACATAGCAATCCAGTCAGTCTTATAAACTGCCTTAAAGTGTGGATCAGACCACTTGCCCAATGTTGTCCATGCTGACTGGCAGCAGCTTTCCATTTTCTCAAGCAGAGTTATTTTCAAGTCTTGTTACTTGACAACTTTCTTTTTAAGTGGGAGATGACAGGGATCGAGCCTCAGACCATGAGCTTCCTAACGTGTGCTCTCTCTCACTGTGCTGCTTCTTTCTCGGCTTTGATTTAGCAGTGAGAACCGCAAAGGTAACGAAATACAGAGACACCTGCATAAAATACATTCACCAGTGGGTGACGTGCATTCCTTTAGAATACTGGCATTGCCAGGAGAAGGTTGCTCTTCCTTAGGTGCAAACTCCTCCTATTACTGTCCTAGAGTTCCACCTACAATCCAGGCCAGTGTGTTCTGAAAGCAGCTCACCCTCTTAACTTTTACTGGAATAACTCAGAGGACAAACTGCAGGAACCTTCTTCAGTAACCTCTGCTTCACCCCTTTTAAGCTGTGAGTTTGAAGTTGTTTTGTGTTGAGATATGTTTTTTTCAAAACTGTCTTTTCAGCGTTATCATTTTTAAAAAGCTTGTTTAACTTTTATGTATGCACTTGGCAATGAGTTACTATAAAGCAAATAAAACGATGTCCCAGCTGCCTGGAAGGAGTGATACGGCAGATAGCATTCACACCCTCATCTTTGTATTCCATTCCTTCAAGGATATCAGTAAGTAAACAGTACCGAGACGCTAATATGTTTAATAAAGAAACAATTTCTTGGGTCTCATGTTGTAACTGTGAGAAAGGTAACTCTTTCTTCCTATTTTTTGTTCAGGTGTTTTTCACTGATATTGTCCATTTGGTATCGGTCTGGATGACCGCCAGAGTCAGGAGTGTTCTGAAAACTTAGAACTGTCTCTATGGGTGTCTGTAACCAAGGGAGTTCAAAAGGTAGTAGTGAGTTAGGCTGGTTTCACCTGGGGGAGGGGCTGGTTTCAAGTACAGGCACCCTAAAGAATGAAGTGTTTAGTGATGTATTAAAATTAAATCTCTTTGAAGTGTTTCTACTCAAAAGATGCTATCTGCTAGGGTACTCTCCTGAGACACGGACATGAACTGGAGTTGTATCTGATGTGCTCTTGCACAGCTCCTGTTCATTTCAGTGAACTGTGTGGAGGAGCTCTTCTTGGCTGAATATACCCTTGGAGCAGTGGGCCTCTGTAGCGAAGCATGGCCTGTTTTTAATGTAGAAGCAAGTTCTTTCCTGACTCCGCCCAGGACATGTATTGGTGGGTCCAGAAGTGTAGGACCAACCTCCCCTTTAAATCATGCAGCATTGAGCAGCTGCAACCATTACTCTGAGTGCAGCGTCCTCTTTTTGCTCTGCTGCCATAATGTCTAAAGCTCAATTAAGTTTGCAAAGCTTTTAATATGTGACCTTCCCTCCTGATACAACAGCAAGACCAGGACAATTGGATAAAAAGAAAAAAGAAATTCTCCAACTGCCCCTTAAAGCTTTTTTGGGTCCACACTGACCTTCGCCTTGCTTTTTGATACAGTCTTTTTGGAAATTCTGTTGTGCATGCCCTGTTGAAATGAGCAGTAGCGGTATAACTTCAAGGGTTGGGCTAGATGATTATTAATATTTGGCATAGAGTATAGTTGCTAAGGCAGTGATCCACTGCTGCCTCTGAGCAGATGTCCCAGACAAAAAGAAGTGTGGGCAGATCCAAAAGGCACATTTAAATCACACAACTTCCATCAAAGTATTCTGGGAATTGTAGTTTCCCCTCACAGGACTATAATTCCTAGAACCCTTAACAAACTACAGTTCACGGGATTTTTTGGAGGAAACCATGTGCTTTAAACGTGCATCGGGTGTCCTTTAAATGTATGCTGTGAATTAAGTCACCATCTCTCCTAGAAAAAAGTTTATGGGGCAATATGTGCTTTCTGTTGAATGAGAAATAGAGTAGGGCAGCCTTGTATATTTCCCCCCAGTACTGAGGAAAGTTCCTTATTGGTATGACCCCTGGCATTTAGGTCCAGTCAAAGGCAATTATGGGGTGTGCCACTCATCTCGCTTCAGGCTAAGGGAGCCTGTGTTTGTCTACAGACACCTTTGCATTACTACATCTTGGACCAATGAGCTTACACAAATGCCCCCAATATAAGAACAATGTGATGAATGTGAGGCTTTATGTACACAGCACATGTTGTGGCTGTATGATCCTAGCTGTGGTGAAAGAAACCCTAGGGTCTGCAGTCGTAAAGCGCAGTCTGTTATAGAAGTAGGAAGAATGGCAAGGGCAGGAGAAGTAACAATGCCTCATCTAGAATGTTCCAACCCACTGAAAAGATGGTTTGACTATATATGTACTTTAACAACCTACTTGCTTACCTAAACTTTTAATATTTAAAAGTTGTTTGTGTAGGGTTGACATCTTGCGGCAGCTCATTACAACTGTTTTTAAAATTTATTATTTTAGTGATTATTTTTATAATTATGATGAATACCCATCTTGTATTTGTAAGTGGGAAGGTGGCTTGGAACAGGATTTTTTTTAAAAAGAAACTTCCTTCTACTGAGTCAGAGAAACATCTTATGTAGCCAAGTCCCATTTCTCAGAAGAGTCTCAAGCAGAGGACTTTCCCAGCCAGGTGTCTTGACATAGGAACACAGGAAGGATTTCACTGATCGAACTACTTCTTCCTTGCTATGTGTATGATTTGGTTCTGTGGATTTACTACTCAGTTTCATTACACTAATACAGTTCAGAGAGAGAAAAAGTCCCCAATGTCTTAACACCTGGATTATTTTTAAGTTTTAAAATATGTCTCTACATAGTCTAAGGATCCCAAGCCTATTTTCTCAGATGGTATAATAAGCATGCAAGGGCTTATCTCCTAATCAATGTAGCATCTGAAAAGAGCTTTTCTCCCCTGTGTGTTGAAAAATACCATGAATATTTTTTTCATAGCTTTCATGTTATGTGATTTGTTTAATGTTCTCTTGCCTTTGGCAAGTCTTAGAAAATTATTTTCCCTTTAAAAGGCCGTCACCTCTTAGATGGTGCAAGGGAGTTGTTATATTCCTCTGTTATTTTTTTCTATATATTTACTTATCAATTCTATTCTCTGAATAGTTGTTGAAAGAACAAAAGTTTGTAAATTATACAACACCAAACAGTGAATCCAGTCCATGGCAGCAAGCCCAGACACTGTCAGATGTTTTTTCCTTTTCCTGGCTGGTTCTTGACAATTATTACGGATTACAGAAGTGTTAACATTTCTGTATTTAAACATTTTTGGTTGTTGTTTCTGTTAAGCATAGTCTGTACTCTATTCTACAGCAAGTAGCCTTTTGTTAAACAGAAGGGTTGGCATTAAATTTATATATTTCTGATAGAGATTGGAAGTCAAAAAACCTAGGTTTCATTGTCTGTTCCTGAGCCCTCTGTTAATTGTACACTATAATGTTTTTATTCCCCCATGTAGCTATCAAATCCAAATGTTTTTAATTCATTTTATATATTAATTTTCCAAATTTCTTATGCAAAAATGAAATTAGGCATTTACTTATGCTTAAGGGAAAAGGGACGCTGGTGGCGCTGTGGGTTAAACCACAGAGCCTAAGGCTTGCCGATCAGAAGGTCAGCGGTTCGAATCCCCATGATGGGGTGAGCTCCCGTTGCTCGGTTCCAGCTCCTGCCAACGTAGCAGTTCGAAAGCACGTCAAAGTGCAAGTAGATAAATAGGTACCGCTCCGGCGGGAAGGTAAACAGCATTTCTGTGCGCTGCTCTGGTTCGCCAGAAGCTGCTTAGTCATGCTGGCCACATGACCCGGAAGTTGTATGCTGGCTCCCTCAGCTAATAAAGCGAGATGAGCGCCGCAACCCCAGAGTTGTCAATGACTGGACCTAATGGGCAGGGGTCCCTTTACCTTTAAGGGAAAATAGTGACAAATTATATATTGTTCTTTCTACAATATCATGCTTGTTTTAGTAGAGTCCCACCCAATCTAGTGATTCATTGGTTTGGGTAAAAAGCTGCTTAGTGTTCCCTAAAATGGAGTGATCTCTTATGAGGAAGTTACTACCATATTGCTTGAGCCCACTCGAATATCTGACTTGGCAATTTTTGCCTCTGGTACCTACTTCCTTTCTGAGGCTTCTGCAAGGTCTCAGTACTCCTATATTTAATTCAAAAAGTTGCTATCTAGCAGGACTTGCAAGGGAACAGAGAATATGTTGTTCTTGATAAGGGTGTTCTAGCTAACTCATTCTGTCAATGACTGAGATCCTGAAATGCTGAACAGTAACTGCAGCAGCTAACAGGATGTAAATTACAGGCCCAGAAGCTGAATATTCAGTGTCCAGAAGTTTCTTAAAGATTTGGTTTGGAATGGAGATGGCAGACTACAGAACAATCCAGAACACACTGGGGTGTGTGTGCAGAGCACTGGACTCATCACTCTATCTGCAGCCCCAGGGTGGAAGGGGTGTGCCGCCCTTTTGTTTTTTTGCAGAACTAGCTGCAGGCTGCAGCAGACAGCCCCTCACCAGAAAATGGTGGATTCAAAATAGCTTTGAATCCAGTTGATGGCTAGCTCTGCTCTTCCCCTGCCCCAGTGGAGGCTTCAATGGCAGTGATGCCCAACTGAAGGACTCCTCTGTTTAATACCTATTCCCTCTAGCAGCACTGAGAAGGGGTTAAGATTGCAGCCTTAGTCTTTGTTGCAGTTATCAGGTTAAATATGAGAACCTGGGATAAAGAAGGAATCAATAGCTGATTCCCATGTTTTGAAAACATGAAACCCACCTATTAACCAGCTCTGTCTCAAGCCTAAGAGAAACATAAAACCTCCTGCTTAGGTAGAACTCGGATGCAAAGAGAAACATGGTAGTCTTTGTATTAGCAAAGCCAGAGATTAGTTTTTCATGATGCACTTTATGTGGAACTTTTTTTGAAGTCGGTCTGGTAAGTTTAGCTGGTGCAGAATGTTGCTGACAGCAGCACAGCTGCACTGCCTGCCTGTATATTTCTGTGACCAATTCCAAATTCTGGTTTAATATAGCTTCAGGCAACAATATCAGATAGAGCATCTCAGTGTGCCTCCTCCAAGAAACGTCCACATGGGAGAGGTCCTTTTATTGGTTGAATTTCTCTCAAACCCCCCACTCCAAAAAAACAAAAACAAAAAACTATGGAATTTTCTCCTCAAGTTAAATAGTAAACAAAAGCAGCCATGAGGGTCCATAAGAAAACTCCCGCAAAATCTACACTTTATTAGGACCAATCAGAATTCCACAAAATATTGAGCAATGTTTCCAGTTCTTCAGTGTATATACATTCATGTATAATTTGTAACTTGGTGCTCATGTTTAGTCTGAATTTTAAAAGAACTGAAATGAGGCAGATTGTCTTCCATGCATATTGGAAAGACTGAAGATTGAAACAAAAGCAAATGTTTCATATTGGGAATACCTCTAATCATGTTTTCTTGGAACTGGTTTATATGTGCATATCTGAAGCAGTGAAGTCTTCCTTTGCATGGTGACTATCCCTCCTCAGTCTCATCTGAAAAGGCATTTCTCAAAAATTTAACCCTGCTACACAAAATTGCAAGTGTTACCACATCGAAATGAAGTCCCATAAACAGTAATCTAAAGGAATTAGCCTTTGTGTTACACTTTGCTAGTCTCAATAGAGACTGGATCACATGTTTCTAACTTCAAAAGTTCAATAATGAGCTTGTTCTAGAGTCTTTTGAAAGGCTGTAGCCTTTGTATGTGTTTGCCAAGCTTTCCCTTCATTGTTCCACAGTGCTAAATCCATAAATCATTTGCCTGACAAATATTCATGGTTTCTTGAGGCAAAGCTGGAGCATTAACTGGCATAACCTATAGAAATATTCCTTCGCCAAATCTTGATAAACTAAAACAATTCTCTAGTAAGTATTGCTGTTTCTCCTCCTGCCTCCTTCATTATTTTGGAACAAGGGTGCTAGCTTTATGAAGAGCTTTGTTGCACCCTATGATGATGTCTTGCCATTCTATATGGGAGAGTTTTGGTACTGAAAACCAAAGAGGTCTGTAAGGAAGGGAAAGAGGTGCAGCTAAAAACATCTTCTGTCACTTGCAAATCAGCTTAAGCAGGTTATCAGAATTTACTTTTTAGTTTTGATGTACATAGATTGTAAAAGGATGTTGCCCACCAAAATACTAGGATGCCAAGAACAGTGCCAGGTAGACATGCCTTTAATGGAAGAAGTGGGGTGTAAAAGCACTAATCTAATGAAAACAAGCTTTTGTGAGAGTACAGCTATGAGAGTAACAATGCAACTGTATGGAGAACTAAGTTATGATTATTTGTATATTGAGCTTTTTTTAAGGATTAGGTGAGGTAGTGGTCCATATTGTCGGTTATTGGTTTAATACAATATAAAACTAAGCAGTCAAATTTAACTTCAGTTTCACTGAAAACAAATTAAAATTTTATAATTTGAGAACATGTTTTTGAATACTTTTCAACACTCCCAATCCCCAGAATTTAAATCCAAAAGTTCTATTATATTGTGTTTCAACTGTGATCCTAGTTGACAGGTGAAATAGTAGTTTTGATTAAAATGCTTTCCACCTGTAATGATGGAGTGGGGAAATGACCTATTTCGTGATTATTACCAAGAATAGAGGCCAAATTTGCAATCAACTGTTGAGATCATCTATGTATTATCTCCATTCTCACTTACTGCTTTTGACCAGGCTTATAATAGTCACCACATGAAGAATACCAATGGCTTTAATATATTGTATTTATCAAGAAATTATTGAAACTCTGCAGATCTACTTCACAGAGAAACTGCTTGTATCCTTGTATTTATTTCATGATAAGAAGGCATCATGGTGTTTTTAGAAACCTAAGTTTTAGAATTCCTTTTACTTAATCAGGAATTTTTGGATGCTTATAGTGTAATGTTTCAGGGGAATTGCTTTTGTACCATGTATTCTGAAAGTCAGCAGAAAAATATTGCTCTTGGCTACTGTCCTGATTAAACCAGACGTTTTAATGTGTATTATGATAGGTCATTTGATGGATAGTCACCTGTACCCTGTGATCTACTGAAACTTCGCCATTTGGGTTGAGCCTTAGTTGCTCAGTGTCATAATTTCCCATCTTTTCCTTGATTAATATTTCCTTTTGTGATCTAAAGGGGAAATGTCTGGAGGTTTCTTTCTCCTTACAGCAATCACTTAGGATAAACAGGGGGTGATCTGTTGTGCATTTTCCCCTCTTTAAAATGGAGAGATGCATTTTATGGAAAAAGTATAGTACACAGTAAGTTGTATAAAACACTTCCTGGATTTGGCAAGAAAGAACAATTAGACAATGAATTGCTTATAATGATTTTATATGAAAAATCATTGGGCTTTTCATATGCTGCTGACTGAATTTCCATATTAGATGTCATGTGTTTTAAATGCAACTTTTCCATATGCAGTAGTCATCAGGATTGATGATTGATTCACATATGTATGTATAGTGGCCATTCAGTGAGTCATGACAGTGAGTCAAACACTGTATTTGAGATGACAGGAAAGCTCTGCTTGTAGTGATGTGTAATAGCTGTTTGACACATGCAAACAGCCTGGTCTGAAGGCACATGATACAGTTCAGCTGCTGAAACTAAGCAGATCTGGGTCTGGTCATTGTGCTGATCATAGCTTTCATATAATTCTCAGGCCTTCTAATCAGAGCTCCAAGGAGGAAGAGGGGTGCTTTCTTGTTATCTCTTTCTCATCACTTCCAGTTTCAGCCATCAACTGATGAATATATGCCTATTTGAGGCAGTTAATTGCTTTTATTAACCATTGCAAGTGCAAACATAATTGATAATACAGTAATTCTCTCATTTATTTATTTTTCAGAATCAGTGACCTTTAATTTTATAGTAAGATTAAGTTCCACTAAGGTAGAGTCTAGGCAGACAGAGCTGGGATGTGAATCCAATTCTTTCGGAACTAAGCACTCTGTTATTTGGATTACACAGGCAGTGATTAAAAACAGTTTCTGCATGGAGGCATCTACAGATGTCTTCTGCATTGGCAATTGTGAAATAGGTGTCAGACCTCTTCATGTGTTACTTGCATGAAAGACCAATGGTGAGGGTCAGCACATATAACCTATCTTCAAGGTCATATGACTCCTCCTGGCCCCTCACATGTGTAGGGATAACGTCTGAAGAGGAAGCCTTTTTTATTTATCCATGTAGGCTCACCATTTTGAACCCTGGAAGACTCCGGTACTAGAGTCCTGTCAAGCATACTAGATAGAAAAGGCTTCCCATTTCACAGGGATAGCTTCAAAATATATTCCTCAACACATGAGGTTGGAGCCATGTGACCTCAGGGGCAGATCCCCATGGCCCTCTGCATCTGTGTTGTCGATGAATAATGTGTGAAGGGAGCTATGAGCCACCCTACATAGGATGTTCATTCACATGTATTTCTTCCAGTATTTTATTGTTTTTCAAATTACCTCAGTAGGTTATTGCAACAGGTGAGGTGAGTCTCCTTAATCCTTTTATTTCTTGTGGTTTCCCCACTGAAAGCCACCCTGGCTACTATTTTCTTATACCTGTATATTCCACCACCCCACCAATAGAGAAGAGCTTCCAGGGGGTACTCTTTAGCAGGAGGTTTGACAGAAGTGAAAGATTAAGAAGGCTCTCTTCCTCTCTCTTTGCCCATGCCAGTATTCCACAGCACCTGCAGCCTTTCTGGCTGCATTTGTAGATAAAGGAAGTGGTAGTAAGGGAGTTGAAGCTATTTGCAAATGTGCTGCATGCAGTTTGACCTTGAGGTATCTGGTAAACACAATTTCTTGTTTTACATGAGTGGATTGTGTTTAGGCATCTTGATAGCTGCCTTTGCCCCTCCCCTTGTGTGTATTTATTTTTCAAATAAGAAGTTGCAAAATAAAATTGAAATGCATGCATTGCAACAGTGTCAGCACATAATAAAGGTAAGTTAGGGGAACCAACAAAAAAATTGCATTTTTTTTACATAAATCATCAGATGAAAAGAATCAAAATCCCTAAAACTCTCTCCTGCTTCATTGAGATTAAAATGCACTTAAAAACCATAAAAATAAATGTTAGTGGTCATCATAACACCCCAATAAACATCAAAGAATATTTACTGAGTCTTAAGTAGACCATTTTAGGAATGTTAGCAAGTATACTCTAGAAAAGGTAAGCAAGACATTAAGAAACGAGCCAGTCTAGATTGGCCCCCCACTTTCGCCTAACGGATAAGCTTTATCCATCACCAAACTGTATCACAATCGTGACTGTTAAGTGATTCTTATAAGCAAAAGGCTCTGGTTTCCAGCCCTGTGAAAGGAGTAAAATCAGGTCCCTCTGCCACCTTACCTCATTGTGTTTCACTGCCTTTCCTGCCCCATTCCATCTCCACTACCGGGAGTGAGTCAGGCAGGGAGAAACAGCAGAAAGCAATGGAACATAGAAAGGTAATGAATGGCAGGGAGGTTCACTCCTCTTCTCTGTGCAGTCCTTTTTGAATCAGTAGTAAATCTGCTCACCCCATATAGGTGAATGAGCAAACATGTGTTTAACATGTACATGGTTGCATCTCGTGTCTGACTAGGGCCACAGCTTTTTGAAAGAGCAATCACTGAGCAACAGAGAAAGAATCTTCTGTTTGGAAGGTGTTGTCACTGTACCAGTGACACTGTCACTGTGTCTGGCTTAACACTTCCTTGCCACACCTTGTTAGAAGAGATTGTATCTTCAGTCATCAGGCAATCTGAAAGCAAAGGGTACACAGGAAGATTCGTGCCTGTCTCTTCATAGTTCTATTCATCATTGTGTTTTTTTTAAAAGTCCTTCAGAATTGAATGTGTTGCATCATTATTTTTTAAAAGGAAGAAAAAAGAAATCTTGTGACACTTGACTTGAAGCAAGAACAAAGACTCCATAAAAAATTATCAGGTGGAACACTGAAAAGATAAGGCATGAATCCTTCTGTGTACTTATTGCTATACAGTTGTCTGATGATTGAAAGGATGACCTCTTCTAGCAAGGTGTGGTAAGGAAGTATGAAGCAAAACCCTTTTTTGCTGGCACAATGCCATCAGTTTCTAGATGGAAGGATGATTTCTTCCCCCATTGCTCAATACAGGAGATTCAGTTTAATGTCTGGCACAGCCTGTGAAATTTGTAATCTATCAAGGAGAACACAACCCACCAGCCACATATGGTAGCCCACTAGGGGCTTTGATAAACCCCTCCTATTTGCTGCCTGCCTGGCACTGTAAAAACTGTTGTTCACTGCACTCATTTTGCGGTTTATAAGTTGTGCAGACCTGATACAAGGCTATACAGCACACAGGAGGGGAGGGTGCTCTTGTGTTAATGTTCTGCTTGCCGGTTTCCCATTGACATCTGGTTGGCACTATGAGAACAGGATGCTAGACTAGATGGTGCATTGGCCTGATCCAGCAAGTTATTCTTAGGTTCTTAATATTTAAAGTGACAATATATTTCAGGTGCTTGACATTCCCTTCTGCTTTTTCTAGAACTGCTTCCCATGTATCATCATCATCATCATCATCATCATCATCAATGGTAGTAGTAGCAGCAAATTTAATACATATCCTTTACCAGCAGGTTCCAGGGCAGGTTATAACAATTTACAATTCAGTATTTAAAACAGTTACAGCAAATTATAGTCACAGTAATAGAGTGGGTGCTGAAAAATACACCCCAGATGTCAAAGGTTAGATAAAGGAAGTGTGTCTTTGGCATTCCCTAAAAGCTGTATAATGAAGTTCCCAGGCATGCACCTTTGTGGCAAGGTATCACCCACGTATTGGGAACATATAGATGTCACATAGCATGGGGGGAAAGATGCAACCCTGCAGGGCATCACAGGAAAGCCCTCATAGTGTTGAACGGTGGCCTCCTGGAACTACTTTCTGGAAACAGTCTTGGAGGTAGGAGCAGAACTGTGGAGGGTACAGCGCCTTCAGTCCCTACCTCCCTGAATCATTCCAGAAAGATACCATGGTCATGTAGAGAAGCCAAGTGCTATCACATAACCAGGGCTGCCTAGCTTTCTATGGGCCCCATGTTGGAGGCCCCCAGTAGCTCCCCCTTTGTCATATAGATGCACCTGGGTGCTGCCTACTGCAGGTGTTCCTCCCCTCCTTGCTGCTGTTCCTCAGCTCTCTTTTACCTGTAATTCTATGGCATTCCACTCAAGCCACCATGTGTGGCCAGCCTCCACAGAGGCATGACAGGAGCTGAAGTGTGGGTGGTGACCTGCAATAATCATAAATGAAGACTGGGCAGCAGATTTTCACCAGCTGCTCAACAGTGCTACCTGCTGGCTGCTGGCAGCTGTGAGCTCAACCAACTAACCTACAGCTCATGTTAAAAACAACCAGTTCAAAGTATCAGGCGTGCCATCAGTTTTGATGCCTTGACACTAAGATGCACCCAACTGCAAACCATCTAAATGTAGGCTTGTAATACTCTGTTGAATATAGACAAATGGCTTGGCAGACATCGGCAGATGCCATGTTGTAGCTTGGTAGAGCCTGTCTAGTTATCTTGATAAAAGATGACAGTTTTTCTAGGGATAGATGGTTTTAAAAGCAGCATGAGTTTTATTAGCTGTGATAAAGGATTCTTTAGAAATCAGGATAGACAAGACTAGAATCTAGGTGGTGATTCATATGTTGTGCCTATTTTGTACACCTGACAGGAAGGGTGTGTGACAAAGAACAGAGGAGGGTTGTGTTTCAGCGTCACTGAGTTATCTTATATTATTTCTATATTGTTTCCTGTGATAGCTTATGTTACTATGAGTCACTACTTCCTTAAAAAATAAAAATGCTCACAACTAAATGGGGATTTCAATAGAAAACTTAAGTGCCATTGTGTTATCTCTGGATAAAAAGAGCCATTAATATGTGTCAGCGTCATCCAGGAGAAATATGATTCTGAACCTTGGGTGCTGGAATGTTCTGGTAAACTTCTTTTGTGTACCCTCAGACTTTAATCACAGCACTGTCAAGTAGTATCTCAGGTTTTGCCTGTATTAAAGGTTTTGATTTCACCTCAATTCATGAGCACAATCATTTTATAGAGAGGAAGTGAAGGAATGTTACCACAAATGAGTGGTCTTCTCTAATCACACAATTGGCACAGATGGTTTTTCTTTCTTATATCCACTTCCATTGTGAATGCAACACAATTCTCATCTTCTCTCCTAAGTTATAGACACATGAGGTGGGAACTCCCTTGTCCTGCTTCCTTCTGTTAGACAGCAGATTGGAGGAGTAAATGAGTGTGGGAGATTGGGGACAGAGGGAAACAAAGAGGCACAGGACATGGGAGCAGCAAAGAGGCGGAACAGAGCAAAACGGGGAAGGTTAAAGTTAAGGCCTAGTGAAAAAGAATGAGAATCCAGTGTGGTCCTCTTGATGTACAACACCTTTGTGAACCACTCTCTTAGATCTGCCATTTACTACCGTGGCCTTTTAGAAAGCCTAATAAGTTTTTATTTTCCTTTTTATTTTTCTACTAACAATTCCGGTTCAAGAGAAAGCTGGATATGGGGCCATCAAAGGAGGGGGAGGGGGAAGGAGCTTAATTATTTTATCCTTCATCAAAAGATTCCAAAGCAGTATATACAAATGTGAAGAATATGATTTATGTACCATATAAATTCAACACAAAAACAACCGATAAACATAACTATATGTGTGGAGTAAGCCACCCACTAGTGTTCACGATCTAATGGCTTATTGCGGGCATTAGATGCTTGTTATCAAAACAGGGGGGGAAACCTAAAATGACAACACTAGCCTTATTTGAGTTCTAAAGTTCAGCCTGTAGTCTGGATTTAACAAAAGAATGTGCATTACGGCAGAGAACCATGTGGAACATTGGGTCAGGACTTTGTGATTTTGCAGGAACAGTTACTGCTGCTGTTGAGTTTTAAAACAAATTAAGCATTAAGTTTGGTTGCTCACACAGTTTTCTCTGTCTTCTTTGGAACCTGGCCACATGTAGTATGCACTCTGTGCAAAAATATAAAAACCTAAATTTTGTGCCAAAGTAATCCAAATTCTGTGCAGAGAAAACCTGGATTGTTTGGCCAGTAAAAACTATGCATTTTGTGGGCATTTGCATTTTGTGCTGGTTTTGTATAATTTACCGTATATTGCATATCATAGATGTGGAGTGGCAAGTATCTATACAGGGTGCTGGAGCTCTACTTCTCAACATCAGAAATCTTATTCAGGCATATATTTTGCTTCCAAGATTACACCAAGAAAGAAAGATAGATGATAGAAAAACAGATTTTTAGGAAGCTGAGTTCTAAGCTCTTAAACAAATTCTGTGATTTCTCTCTGCTTTTGGAGAATTACAGGAGTCACATAGCCCTGGCCAAAATCTTCAGCATGTTCTGAACAGTTACTACTTGATGTGCTATTTGTGCACTTTCTTTTTTCATGTTCATAGAGAAGGAGCACAAAAAGCTTATCAACCTTAGTCACTTTTATAGCAGGACCATGTTGATCATTTTATTATCCTTTGTGACAACGCAGTCTTCCTTCTAGAGATTTAGAAGTGATTCATTTTTATTTTTTCTACTAACAGAAGTCTGTGGCTTTTTTTATAACAACTAGTCTAACAAAGTGTATCACTTATACTCTCCACATCACTGTTTACTATGGTAACATACCAAATAGAGAAACTTTAGTGAACTGATGCTTACATGGTAACAGTAATGATGGCAGCTGTCATTTAAGTATCATAGCTAGTTCACAGGAACTTTTATCTGCAAGTCACACACCTGCATGAAGAAATAAGGAAAGCACTGTCTGTTTGTATAGATTGGTCATCAGTCTCATATATTCCTTGTATTGATATATTATTCTCTGCACTCGCTTCCTGTTCTTTGTCATTTTCTTTGGACTTCCTTTGATATTAGCAGACTTGTCCATTCTTATCTGTTTTTACACAGTTTTATGCATTTTTATCCTCCAGACAAGCCCTTCCATGTTTAAAAGAAGTTGTTTCTTCTTCTTCGTTATTATTATTATTATTATTATTATTATTATTATTATTATTATTATTATTCCCTATTCCCCATCCATCTGACAGGGTTGCCCTAGCCACTCTGGGCAGCTTACAACATAATAAAAGTTGCAGTAATTGACTTGCTGGTACAGTAGATGAAATGAACACTACAAAGGATTTGGCCAAAAAGTATTCTAACCCTTTCCAATGTACTAGTTCTGCAGAGTTCCAAAAGGCATCTGATGGCACCCCTGTCACTCCCATAGGCGGCATTCACCTAACAGAAGCCCTGTGCAATAAGGTCTGTTTGTATGATGCTTCCATGTCACCTGAAATTGGTTCTTTGGGTGGTCAGGAGAACACCCAGAACAGTGCATGAGGGAAGGAGAGGGGGGATTGCTCTGCCTCGCAAGCTAGAATGCTTCCCCAGACAGAACTTCCACCACAACACAATGCTGAATTGTGCTTCAGTTGCGTCCTTTTCTTTCCCCAAATTATGCTTCCTTGCATTTACAACACCATTCTAGGTAATACCAGCGAACTGAAAGAAAACTGGCACCCACCATGTGGAACACCCTCCCATCAGATATCAAACAAATACACAACTACGCAAATTTCCAAAGACATCTGAAGGGAGCCATATATTGGGAAGTTTGATGTTTTGCTGTTTTTATTATGTTGTAAGTTGCCCAGAGTGGCTGGAAACCCAGTCAGATGGATGGGGAATAGGGAATAACAACAATGAAGAAGAAGAAGAAGAAGAAGAAGAAGAAGAAGAAGAAGAAGAAGAAGAAGAAGAAGAAGAAGAAGAAGAAGAAGAAGAAGAAGAAGAAGAAGAGAAGTTCCTGTCACATTCCTAAACATAGAGGCAGGCAGCTTCCCTAGGTCAGTGTTCAGGAATTAGATGAAACACACATGGGCAAAGGAAACAAATTGTTTTAAACATGAAAGGGCTTGTCTAGAGGATAAAAATGCATAAACCTGCGTAAAAACTGATAAGAATGGACAAGTCTGCTAATACCAGTTGCGTCCTTTTCTTCCCCCAAATTATGCTTCCTTGCATTTACAACACCACTCTAGATACTGTAATACCAGTGAACTGAAAGAAAACTGGCACCCACCCTGTGGAACACCATCCCATCAGATGTCAAACAGATACACAACTACGCAAATTTCCAAAGACATCTGAAGGGAGCCATGTATTGGGAAGTACGTAAAGTTTGACGTTTTGCTGTTCAGAGTAGTGGAATCAGAGAACAAGTGTGATATAAACCCAGAAATAAGCAACTTCTTTGTACTCTTTCCAAAGTTTGGACTTTTGACTTAAGTGTTTTATCAAAATTGCCTTCAGCTGTTTAGGACAGAGAAAGAACATTTCATCAATATTCACTTAATTTGTTTAAATGTTTCAGTAAAATCTGACATCCACATTACGCTATGGGAGAGACAAAGGGCATCATCCACAGGAACCTCTCATGTGCACATCCCATTGTAATTAAATGGGAGCTGGGCAACAACACTTCAGTAGGACTTGCTCAGTGCACATGTCCACCAGATTTTGCCATGAGGAAAGCCTTATTATGTACCTTAATGCTACTGTTTTCTGTATTTTATTTATTGTCTGGCTCTTACATGCCAAGGAGAAACTGCAGTAGATAGTCAATAAGGTTTTTAATTGCAAAGATTTCCTGTGACGTGAGTGTTAATGAATGTCAAAGCAATAACAGAAAGGACATTACTGGTTTAATGATTGATAGAATGAGGTGGGATAAAGCATCAGGTATTTTGCAGGATAAATGACTACTGTTCTGTGTTCCTTTTACATTAGCAGTATCAGCACTTAGATCACATGGGAAGAAATAATGCCTCAGATAGATGAAGCAGAGGATCATAGCCTGTTATTCATTAACAAACCAGTAATGATAATTAATGTGCATTTCATTGGATACTTTCATACTTATTAATGGCAGAACTCAGTGACCAATATTTGCCACTGAATTCAGCAGAATTGGCATGGGGCATGTATCATAAATGGGCTGCAGTATTTTGCTTTCTGACCCTTATGGCTCTCATTGTATTTACAGATAATGCATGCTAAAACTTTGAGAATTATTTCAGTAGGACTTCTAACCAAACAAATTTGGCATAAAGACAGCATTACTAAGACCAAAACTGCTCATCTTCTGAGTCCCCTCCACCCAATTCGGTTTCTACAAGAATAAGCATATTTGGTACCTCATACCCTTCACTCAAAAATAGTGATGCAAATAAAAGGTTAAGGAAATTCATTATTTGTTATACATTTGCTCAGTGTGAATGCTTTGTTCTGAATATGATTTTTGCAGAATTTTCCATATCTCTCTCTATTTTAAAAAGCACTAATGTATGTAATAAGGAGGACTAGTGGTGTGGGTAAACAAGAGAGATTGAGAGTAGCGTGAGTGGTGGCTGTTAGGGACCTTAGCCCTGTCCTTCCAGTGCTGAGTGTGAAAGGTCTGCAAGGGACTTTAACTTGTATAAAATTGAATGTGATTAGAACCCTCCTGCTTTGTCATCTGGGACCTCAGTTGTACAGAGGGTTCTACTCACATTCAGGTGGGTGGTTGGGGACTGAATGCGTGAGGCAGAAGTGCAAGGGTACCTTTAAAGCCCCCATTTTTCTAAACTGTGTTAGGTGAATGTCTGAACACAGCAAACATAGTCTCTGATACAGCCATTAATCAGATCCACATCTGATTTAGATCAGCAATTCTAAAGCATCAGGTTCTCCAAAACCATTGGCTGCGGCTGTTGGTTTTTATGACCTTTTGTGAAAGATGTGGTGCTTTTTGGCTATATTTCTCATATTTTTGCTTACTGCAGAGTTTTATTTGTCCTGTCAATTGTATCCAGGTTCTTCAAATATTCTTTGCTTTAAGAGACATCCAAAAGTTGTTTTGAAGTTTGCAAAGCTCACTCATTTCCCAATGACTTTGCCGAGTCCCAGATGGTCTCTCCTGTTGAATTCAGTGCCATTGGGTTGTCCCTCATTCTGAAGGTCAGTGTATCACGTTTTAGTGGCAAGGCTTGAGAAAGCACAAATATATCGTTTGTCGGAAGCACGTGTTGAAGTGCTAGCGGTGATTCTTGTTCAGAGAGCCTGTTAATGTGGTAATGAAATGCACAAAGCAAAGAGGTTCATCCATATAAATGGGTAATTTAAATAATGAGGAAGGAGGAAGGATGTGGCTCAGTGTCAGTACTGATTAATTAGGACATAAAATAAATAACCTGCTTAACAGCATTGGTTGCTTCCACTAGAAGGTACCCTGTTAGTGAGAAATGAAGTTAATGACAATGACAATCTAATTACAGGTTTGTTAAGTGGATCTCCATTATGATATCTTACTAAATCCAGGGGCTTGTTGGTAGGTATACATTATTTTATTCATTTAACAAAACCCTTAGAAATGTAAACCTAAGAAGTGTAATGTGCTGTTCTGAATTACTTGTCATTTGTAAGCTTCCTCAATTGTGGAAAAGCAGCTATGGCTATGCCAAATACACTGGCTGATCCAGGCCCCCTTGTTTGATGTCAGTGTTGATGTAATGGTCCACCACTATGTTGTTATGAATAAGTGCATTTATCTAATGTATGGCCACGCAGGGAAATAATGAACAGATGTTAACAATAATTTTTAATGGCACAGTTCTATGGTTGTTTTTTAATAAAGTATGGTCAGAATGTATGGATGCTTTATTTATTAACACTTTCAGTATCGTAAACTAAATTGCACCTAGGCTAGGCCTCTGGAGATGTGCTGAGTAACATTTAATAAAGCAGAAATATACTAGCAAACAAAATATGTCTTAAATTAGCTGGACAGTTTGCCACAGGCTTTTCTGGTTTCAGCTGTGAAAATGAGAGAAATGCAAAATCCAGTTCTTGACTAAAAATCAGATTATATATACTATGTTAGTATATTTCTTGGCCATAGGGTATAAATTGCCAAGTAAATCACCCTCTGCAAGCAGACTTCTAGATATGTGTGTTTTTGTGTATTCCATGGTAATGCCATGACAGAATGTGCTACCAAATGAACCTTATCAATATGTATTTCCACTTTATAGGAAGAATGTAAAAAAATAGTAAACCCTTGGAGTTTTGGATGTCTTTTTCAGCTACTCCTCCTCAAACACATATATGGTTCATCCCATCCTTCTGTGTGCTTGCACTATTTGATTTCTACATCTTCTTTCTTTCGTTGTGACCTGAAAGATATCCCAACAATTCCTAACAATTCAGTTAGCCAGCTTAATGTGTAGTTTTCCCTAAGGGGGAAATATATTACTCGTTCTATTATCACGGTAGCGGCTGAGAGAATTAGGGAGCGAGCCTATGCACAAAAAGCTGGTATAAAGCCTGGTATAAATTTACACCAGATCTAAGCTTGGCAGAGGAAAAGCAAGTCTTTAAAATTGTGTTCTATGCTGGGTTGGCAGGTCATGGGACGGAGCCGAATGGGCTTAGGATCCAGCCTAAGTTCCCCCCTCTCTGGGCCTGCCCCCCATGCCCGCAGAATGCCCCCTTTTGGGGACTTACACTAGCCTCAACTCACTAGCTTCAGATTACCTGTTTTTTTGGTGCTGTATTTCTCTGTTTTTGCTTCTCCTCTTCTCTTCCAGTAGATAGCTGTTTCTGTAGGATCTGATCCCCCCATGGACTTCCTACCTTCAAGAGACACACTGTGTTCACTTACTACAAACTTTGGCAGTGTCTCCCATTAATATCCATAACTATGGCTGCTGTGCCGAAGCTTACTTCTTACATGGGCAAAATAAGTATATGATATAAGGGTGAACACGCTCTGCAAATATTTATTTAAAACCAAAGAAAAAATACTTGATTTTTAAATGTGCTGTCCGCAGGCTCCTTTTTCAGTTTCATTATGAGGTATGACATTGCATTTTTAGTATGAAGTCATTCCCGTGTAGTTATGATCTAGAAAGTCACTTTGAATTCAAATATGAAATGAGACCATCCATCATGTTAACAATTTAATTACCTCAGTATATATTTTTTCAGCAAAAGGGGGGGAAAGCCTATTATTTGTTGTATATCTTATTACAGATTCATTGCCTCAGGACGGCAGGGCCTGTCAGTAGGGTAGGCCTTGTGGTTAGAAATGCCAAGATATGAAGTAGATAAGACATGTAGTCCTTGTGCCTTCTGTTGGGGCCTACTCCATTTTTATGTTCGCTCGAGGCCTTTACCTGTTAGATTCCCTGTAATCTTTGTTGCTAGAGTGGAATGGTGACTTGTAAAAGTAATGAAGCGTGGCGAGGATATTGAAAGGGTCGAATAAAGCAGAAATGTGATATTTTCTATCTTTTCTGGACCCAGGAAATAGGACTCCTGCTGTTGAGTCTAGCTTGGGAAATTGCCATCACATTCCCTACAAAACAAAAGTTGTGAGATGTATTGTTCAAAGCTTTTGGAAGAGACAAAGTAATCAATGCAGGTTTTATCTGATTGTCTAACCATCTGGTTTCCCAGTGACTGAAGGTTAAGCATTGAGGAAACTAGGGGATTATAACTGGTGTGGTAGGAAAGAAGGGCAAAGAGCTGATGGTTTCAAAACAAAACACAGAACCAAGTTTTTATTTCTAAATTGTGCAATATAATTGAGATCTCATGAAACAGAACCGCAAATTTCATAGGTACATTTGTATTTAGTAAGATAATACTGGATAATAATTGATGAATAAAACATACGTACATGAAATGTGGAAACAGATAAGCATGGTAGCCAAACAATGTGCTTCATGTGAAACTGTTTTCCACTTGGTACCAACCATATAGCAATCTATATTTGATGCTTTATCTCTGATGAGAAAGTTTCTTTCTGGAGGGCCACAAGTTTGTTTAAAGCAGGTCATGTCATTCTTCAAAGTCAAATATGACACTCTCAAATTGCTTTAATTTATTTAATCAATAAATTAGATTTTATATTAAAATTGGCGATTGAAGGGCCAGGTAGGGCCTTATTTTCATCTGGGCCTCCCAGTTGCTAACCCTTGTCTTCAGTTTACATGTGAACAAAATTAATATTTCATTGGAACAATTTATTCTTGAATGATTAGGTAAATTAAAATTGCCCTTTCAACCTCATATACTTACTACAGTATTTCCTTGCCAAATCACTGGTTCTTTCTGAAGTGCTAATGTGACTGAGTTTGGATTGAATTGTAGTGTCATGTTTGAAATCCCAAAGACCACACGTATGAAGGATTTGAACCTCAAAGTGGGCTATTTGATTGCCAATTACTAAATAATACCTACCTGCGTAGAACAACTTCTTCCATTGTGCTTCATACTGGTGCTTTTAGCTATTTGTCAGTGTGATTGGAGAATACAATTAACTCAGAGACAATACACCAAGACTAGACAAGACATCAAACTATCCATGCATCCAAATTAATGTATTGTCAAGGGTTTTTGTTTTTGTTTACAAAAGAATGAGTGGGGTCTGTCTCACATACTCCAAACAAAAGTAACAAAACCAAAACATAAACTAGGCCAGTTCAGACAACATGTTTTCCAGTCTGCAAACCATGGTTTGGAGTTGGGGAACATGACATAAGCTTCTACAGTCCCTTTCCCCTCCCCTGCTTTACCTCCCTTTTCATGCATTGATTGCTCACCTCTGTTTTATAAATTATGAACATAATTTGCGATTTTGTTCAAACTGATGTGAACACTAACCAGAATTGCCCTAAATCATGTTTTGCAAACCCACCGCAAGCCATATTTACATGTTTAGCCCTAACCATGATTAGCTTTGAGGGGGTGTAACAGGAAAACTGTCATTTTAGTTAACCATGGAGTGGAGAGGGGAGTAGTAAGTGTGTTACCCTAAACCATGTTCCATTGCCAAACCATAGTGTGGAGTCGGGGGAACCTGATGTCTAAACTGAGTCTGATGTTGATGCTATTGTTTTCTACTCTGATACGGATATCTGAGAACATAAACACGTGTAACTTGCCTAAAATGAGAATCATGCATGCACACATAGTGCCACGTTTCTTGAATCCAGGAAACTAAATATTCCTGACCACAATTTACTTGTATTTTGCTGAGAAAAGTGGGGATTTATTTGTGAGTGCACGAGTCTTAACAGACACTTGGTGATAAAATCTAATTGAGACACTGTTCTGGCCCTCCCGCCAATCAAGAGACTAGTTAGAGTGATCTGTCAGCTTGAAACAGGTATTCTCAAACTTTGGCTGTGGTCCAAATTAATTTTTGGAAGTTGCTTTTACATGAATTGAAGATATAAAATAAAAGCTTTTATTCAAGGAGTCAAGCTACATGTCTGATTGTTTTCAAAACCCAAGTCTCATAAGCAATCTTTGTGACTCTGATGTGGATAAAGTTAGGACCCATTATAAGGCATGCATGGTTCCACTATGCTTCTCCCCAGTAATATTTGGCAATGAGACATCATCACGTTAAATGTCTCCTCACTCCTCCTGCACTTGATTGGCTCTTCTTGCAGATGAGCAGAGGAACACTGAATGCTATGCTGTCCTGTCACACATTCTTTTACCAACATTATGAAGGATATATGAAGGAGACAGCTTGTCCTCTAGTTACTCTTAAATACCATTGAAATTAATAGAATTTGCTTGTCTCATCCAGCACAACCAGTTTTCCCTGAAACAGGGTCTATTTATTTATTTGTTTGTTTGTAATATTTATAAACTGCTAAACATTACAAAATACCATTGTATTTTGTAATAAAAACAAACAAAAGTTGGGAAAACGTTTTCCTCCAAAGAATCAGAACTATATGTCTATATAGTTAATACTCACACAAAATTTTAGCTTGTCTGTACCACTGAAACACTGGCAGAGGCAATGTAAAAAAAATTCAGTGGATCACTTTTACACCTGGATATCTTTTTTAAAAAGTAATGTGTGTTTCTGAGGAATATATTAAAAATAATATACTGTATGCATTTCAGCCAGGACGTGCAACGATGTAGAAAATAAGTGTCGTGCTGAATTCTCTTTCCTGCTCACACATCTCATAACATATAACCCAAACTCTAAGGCATGTCTTCTTGTTTATATTCTGATTTGGTACCAGACAAAATTTCTTCTGTCCAAGTATTCTTCACTGATGATGTTTTAAAAAGTGTGTGGGAATTGGTCATATCCCGTATTTCCTGGCAGAGCTGAAAGTAAAGGCAAATGTAGCCTCTCTCGTAACATTTTGCTTGGAGTTCTATCAAAACGAGTGCCAAATGAATGGCGCAAAAAAGAAATCTACTGGTTGCTTAAGTTCAGTAAAATTCCTTATATATGTATATATTAATGCAGCAAATGAGTTCACTAATAGGTTTGAAGAAAATGTGTTCCTTATTACACTTTTATTTATGCACTGAAAATTTCTTTCTACAAAAAAGCTTGTTAAGTTTGTAAGTGTTGAAATTATGACAAACACAGAAGATAAAATGTAGCATTGAAACAGTAGATTTCCCAATCAGTGGTTAAACTTATACCCATCTGATCCAACACCGTAATAGTTTTGTATAAAACAGGCACACTAGCAATTTGATGTTATACAAATGCATTGTTGTGATGCTGCACAGTGTGACTTCTTTTACTGTAGGTTTGTACACCAATGGCTGGTGAAGTGATTCTCAGGTAGGCACTGCTAGCTGTCACTGTGGGGCAATTGAGAACCACTTTGAAAGTTGGCACCTTCCATCCTTCTATTGCTATGGGGCTGATAATTAGACTGTTGAATTAGAGGGGATCTTGGTAATGGGGGGGGGGGTGCAAAAAGTAACCAAAAATTTAAGTTACAGGTAGGTAGCTGTGTGGGTCTGCCTTCTGATGACTTCTGTTTCAGTGTATTTGAAGAAGTGTGCATGCACACGAAAGCTCATACCAATGACAAACTTAGTTGGTCTCTAACGTGCTACTGGAAGGATTTTTTTTATTTTGTTTCAAAAATTTAAGGGGAGTCTCGTCTTGCGTTTCAACTGTCAGGACAAGTATATGGTGTGATAGTACAAGAAAATGTGTTCTTTGTGGTAGTGCTCTGCCTCTGTAATGATTTCTCTGCAGAGAAGTGTTTGCTTCCAACTTTACTTGATTTTGGGCGCCCGTTAAAGAAGCATATTTTTACTCAAGTCTTTTGGATAAGACGAGGTTATGTGAGCTGCTGCTGGTTGTATGTTTCATCTGCTGTGTAATAAATTGTATTTGAACTGTTTCAAAGGAGTTTGCTTTATGGTTAAAATAGCTTTATGGTAATTGGGTAACATGATTGGAGTTGACCTATTTGGTTTTATGTTGACATTTTATTGCAATCTGCCCTGGATCTTTATGCTGTAGTAAGTAAGTAAGTAAGTAAGTAAGTAAGTAAGTAAGTAAGTAAGTAAGTAAGTAAGTAGATGTATGTATGTATGTATGTGTGTGTGGCAGTGGTAACACCTTAACTTTCATTTTCTTTTTTATTTTGCTGCTGACACAAGTAGCTGCAAGAGGTTATTGCAGAGGTCACTTCCTGGGAGCCACCATGATGGCCCTGAATGATATACAGGTAGCTGCATCATGATGCATTGGCATTCCAAGGGGCATTCTGTGTGGTAGGGAGTGAATGACAACTACTTCCAGTGGCCATAATTTACACACACAGCTGCTAAGAACTCTGCTGCTACCTATGTTCGCAGCATAAAAAAGTTAAGAAGCTGCTATCACAAAATGGTAAGCCTCCTTTTACCAACTGTTATTCCCTCCCTCCCAGTAGCTTTCCAATTTCCCCCCTTTAACCCACTCCTCAAGTCAAAAGTTATCCATAAAGAATGATCAGCTCAGCCTCCCTAAATATGGATGCTACCAAATTATTAGGTATCCACAGTTCCACTTGCTTGCTCATTATCATGACATTGGCAGAAAAGAAAAATGTTAACTTCCTCCCTGTGTGCTGTTACACGTTTTTTTTAAAACACACACACACACACACTTTAGCATTATTCCAGTTTGTGATTATCACATGTGATTATCTTCACCACAGGTTTCATGCCTTTTCCTTTACATATGTGCTTTCTGTGTCGAAAAAGCATAATGGGGGAAGCAGAACTATATAAAAAAGCAAGTGACTAAAGTGTTAAAACAAAAATATCTTTTAGTATGCCAGTATTTTCCATGAATAACTTGAGTGCATCCAAAGGGGTGATGCTTCTTCCAAGTGGTTTCTGGGAAAAGGCACATCATTCTATTGTCCATTTGAGTCACAATGTGAGTCTCCATTGTTGGTATGAGGTTTGGAGTGATGTGTTGCTGTCTGTGGGATATGTGCAATTTTTTCATTAGCTCTCTGAAATGGCAATCCCTTGGAAATTCAAGTTCAGTGGGGAGGGAGAATTGCTGAGGCAAAAATATATTATAGTCTAGGGGCCTCTCTAAATGCCTAGCTTGCTGGCCTGTTCTCTACATTTGCAGATTATAAATGAGTCACTTGTTTCTTTGTGAATAAAGTGGCAGAATTAGTAGGAACATATCAGCCATCACCCGGAATGGCTGAAAAATTTATATATACTAGATTTGGCAGCAGGGAAGTAAAATGGCAAGAAATCTCGTGGCTTGATCAGAAATTGCTCCAGAAGTTTCAACAGGATTTCCACAAAAGGTGAAGGAGGCACAACTTATTGACTTGCAGATGGTGAAGCACAAAATTGTTAGTTGTACTGCAACATAAATTTTAAAGATGCCCACTTTTCATTCTGTACAAGAACTCAACAACATGCAATAGTTAAGGCAAACTAAAGGCAATTAAGTTTATTGGATGATGTCACTGATGTGGGTGATATATATGATTGCAGATAAAAAAAGTCCCACTCATCTATGATTCCATGAACAGATTGTCAATAGCAAGATAAAATTTATAATGGCAGATTGTTTTACTTTTCCACGTGTGAAATTAATTTAATTTTGTGGAGTGGAAAGGATAAGATGGGTTTGCTTTTATTTTATTTTGGCAAATGCTTTTTACAAAATGCCTCCTTGTAATAATATTGGGTTTTCTCAGTCATGTTTAGAAATGTTTTGGAATACTTATTGGGCTAGATTTTCAGATGCTGGCCAAACATACACAGAAAGTATGCCATAATTTCCAGCTCCAAAAAGGGTTCATTCCCACAAAAGGGAGTGTAAATTTCAAAGATGCCCAAATGTTGAAGGGATCAAAAAGAAATGGGCCTGTATTATTGTGGTCATGTTTAACCATCAGCCAGACTAGGTCCCTTCAATCAATTCAGGCCTGAAAAAGAATAGCTGCCTAACCTTCTAAATTTTAATGATCAAGAAGTTTAATTAAGGTATCAACCTAACCTCACTTATCTAGGAGCAAGCCTAATTGAATTAGTCTCATTGAATCACTAGTACATGGTTAGGTTTGCACTGCTAGCAACTTTGAATGGTATTTGGAAAGTTTGGATATGAATAAAGTAATCAAATGAATAATTTCTTATTATTAGTGTGGGTAGCTAGCATTAAGGGGCAAAGATGGGAAGGCACCAAAACAGAAACAATAGGAGAGATGACCTCTTAGGAGTACTGAATATATTTTTGCCTGAAGCTAATGTATGGAGTCACTGGGTACCAAAACAGACAAAGAGGGAGGGCAGGAGTGGGTCCCCATGGATTATGGGGGGCCTTGGAGTCATACCACAAAAATTCAGTTTGCTTTTGGGGAAAACACTGCCTATTCCCTAAAACCTCCACACTGTCATGAGCTGAGTTCAAGCTGCCAGTCAAAGTTATAGCATTTTAAATGGGCACCTGCCAGCATGAGCAGGTGGGCTGCAGTAGAGACTTCTATCTACCCTGGCCCACAGTCCCTTCCCTAGCAAAAGAAAATGCATAGTACCTCCATTTGTTCATACATAAAGGAAAACTAAAGCAGTACTTAAGAAAATCTGGTTTTTAAGCCTCACTGAACCCATGATAGCCAGGCTACTGAATGGCTGTTGAGCTGGGCTACAAGACACAAATTACATGGTAGGAATCACATTGTGTGCTGGGAATGAACAGAGATCAGAATAGCACTGCTGACTTTAGAAGGAATCACTCAGTCCCCATAGTTCTCAGCTTCCCATTTACAAAATATCCATGTGACTATCACTGAGTTTGATATGGAACAATTGCCTTTAGAGGAATACCACAGAAGGAAACGGTAAAATTACTTTACTATGTTAGGAATTGTTTGAGTTCTTCTGTTAGTCAGTAAACATCCTGTTTTTCTATACATTACAATAACGTTCCCAGGCTGCTAAGGATAATTGTAATCGGCTCAGATAAGACCGACATAACTGAAAGTAATACACTGTACCTTTTTACTCTCTTATTGCTTTCTTTGGCTAATGGAATAATAAAGCATTTAAAGAGAAAAGAACGTTACTTTGGTCAGTTTGTTGCCCTTAAATATCCTGAACTTCCGAAATAGCTTGTTTTATGCTGGGGTGGGTATGGGAAATATTGATTCAGGAATAGACCACAATTCAGAATCTCAGACGGCAAGAACATGACCAGACTGAGCCCAATGAGGGACAGGTAGTAGATAAACTCTTGTGTTTCAGTTTGGGAGACCTCTGGCAAAATGTTCCATGGGTAGCCTTCACCAACTTTGGGTCTGATCTGCCTCACAGAGGAAATATATTACTCTTGTATTTCTTTGCAAGACTGAATTCTGTTGAAATTAAGCAATTAATGCTTTGTTGAGATCAGGATATGTACTTGGGGTCAGTACATGCACACGGAACAATATATAAACCAAGACACAGCTTCTTAACTGAATTAAAACATGCTTCACTTTCAATACCTGTAAAAAGATACTTGGTAAGTATGTGTGAATAAAAACTATCCTGTAGAAGCCCACCCCTTATGTGAATGTTTCTGACTGTGCCTCCCAAGTGGAAGTAGTTAAACCAGAATAGTGACTCATGCAGGGATGTATTTGGGAACCTCCTCAGCTGGAAAGACTGACTATTCCAATTGTACCCAATGCAGAAATGCAGCAGAATTATCTGCCCCTAGCACAGGCATCCCCAAACTCAGCCCTCCAGATGTTTTGGGACTACAACTCCCATCATCCCTAGCTAACAGGACCAGTGGTCAGGGATGATGGGAATTGTCGTCCTGAAACATCTGGAGAGCCGAGTTTGGGGATGCCTGCCCCAGCACTTAGACTAGGTGGGCGAGTCTTATGTTACCCCATATGGGAGATAAGGTGGGACTTAATGTGAATTTTCATCAGGGGGTGGCTGATAGGAGTCTGTGGTTCTGACTTCCTTTTTATAATTATTGACTGCCTGTGGAAGGTAACGATTGCTGGGTGTGTCTGACAAAATGGCCTGGTTGGCATGACAACCTTGATTTTGTGAGATTGTGCAAAGTTGCATGCACCCCCAGAGATGCTCATGGTTGCTTTTCTCTCCTTTCCTTTTTGCTGCTACAACTTGCTGCCCTAAGCCAAGGTTTGGCTTAGTGTGTTTTCCAAACCAGGACTTAGTGGTTAAGCTCATTGACTGTGAGCTGTAGCCAAGGTTAGTTGTTTGCTACAGCTCATGGTTAGTGAGGAGGGAGATTAATCACAAATCCTGGTTTGTACAACACCATAAGCCGAGGCTTGCAGTGCTGCAGCAAAAAGGATCAGGGAGCTGTGAGTTCTGTTTTGGGAGCTTGTACGTTCTCATGGTTTCACTAAGCCAATGTTCAGCTTAGTATGCCATGCACACTAGCTCATTGTGTTTGGGGGAGTTTAATATCAAGCAGAAGGATTTTTGTAAGGATGTATGGGTGGGAAGCAGGGATACAGTGGCTTGAGTGCTGTTTGCTTCCAGTCCCTTTCACACCTGTTTGATCTTCCTTTCTGCCCTCCAGCCTGGTGGTGCTGTAGTTGAACACCAGGTTGGTTCGAAATAAAACATCATTCATTCATGAGTTGGTGGGCTGGATGAGGCCAAATAAACTAAAAGGCTTCCGTCAACTCAACCCATAAGTTGCTTATTTGAGAAAACAGAGAGGCTTGTCTCATTGTATAATTGCATGTTGCAATTAAGAAATGATTTACTATTGCGGCATTTGCATATCCTGATTGAATTAGCTTTAATGCACATGGGCTTCCAGATGTGTTGCACACTAATAATAGTTCATGCTTCTACCTTGTTCTCAAGTGGCATGACACAATAGAATAAAGCTGTTTAATAGGGTTGGAGTTCATATTGAGGAAGATAAAGGAGCAATAATTGTAATTTGCTGTCCAAAGAGCACTCAGTCTTGCAAATCTCCTTCCCCTCAATTGCAACATTAAAAACATAGTTTTCACTCCTGAAAATATCTGGTGAGGATACCTATTGGCAAAATGTTCATTACTGCAAACTAAATCACATAGGAATGTTATCTCCACTCTTCCCTTTCATACCTGCCTTCAATATCAACTGTCTTGTGTCTGAGGTTTCACAAAGATGTGTATTTATGGCTGTTGCATGTCAGTTATAAGATGCCCTCCTCAGGTCCTGCTCCCCTGTCTGATTCAATCTTTGACCACCTTCTGACATAGGACTAAAACATGGCTTGGCATAACTGGTTTGACTGTTGGCTGTTGGCTGGCACTACAGTACTATTAAATTATCTCAGCTATTGGTTGTTGTTGTTGTTTTGCAGAATTCAGTCATTTTTATTCTTTTAATAAATAAGTGTAGCAACATGATTGTAATTTTCTTATTTATATCCCACCCATTCGGCTTGGTTTCCCCAGCAATTCTGGGCAGCTTACAGTACACACAAAACACAATAAATTGTCAAACATTAAAAACATATCTCCTTGGCATCTGATAGGGAGGACGTTCCTCAGGGAGGGTGCCACTGCTGAGAAGGCCCTCTGCCTGGCTCCCTATAACTTCACTTCTCGCAGTGAGGGAACTGCTAGAAAATCCTTGGAGGAATACTTTCGTGTCTGGGCTGAGTGATGGAGGTGGAGATGCTCCTTCGGGTATACTGTGCTGAGACTGTTTAGGGCTTTAAAGGTCAGCACCAACACTGTGGCCCCAACACTATCACCTTTGAACGCGCACAGGTCTACTGGTGGGCTTGCAATCTGAGGCAAGTGGGATTGAACTGCTCTGATCAGAAGTATCACAGGCTGGCTGAGAAAGAGCTGGAAGTTGAATCCAGGTCAACTAGAGCACATGCCTGTCTTCGTTCTGTTCCGTTTTAGCATAAAAGATATGCATATCAGCAATATGAAGTGGTGTTGGGGTTAAGTTTTCAAATTCGTTTAACATTTGCATGCAAGGAATTTAAAAGCATAGCAAGTTGTTGGAAAATAACCATAAGGCCTTTGAAGCTTTTGGCTTTGCCCTTTCTCCGTAAGGGTCTCTTAGTGTGGGCTTTAAAACTGGCATGCTTCTAATGACTAGCTGTAAGGTAACATATACAATATATTCACAGGTTTTTATAAGGGAAAATAAACACTGACAAAAACACTGTTTTCATTGGATGTTGCCTAGGGTAGTGGAGGATTTTGAATTAAAAATAGGAAAGTGCCCACCTTTTCCATGTGTTCCTCACATACTTTTGTACCTTGGTTTTAATTCAGGAGTTGGTGGTTGCATCATATGTGGGTTGCTTTGTTTTCTTTATGAAGTTTATATAGCAATTTGCCTGGAGACGTATTTAGTTCAGTGCATGCATGCTAGGCACAACAGGGTATTTAATGATTTATATAACTAATCCATTCAGTGATTATAATAAGTAGAGTCTTCAGTAATTGTTTAAACTAAAAACTGAGGCAGCCAATTGGATTATTTTTAAAGAATTACCGGTAACCTGGATCGATTAAGAATTCTAATAAATGTTTTTAAAATACCGATTAATCAGTAAACTACATTGAATAATGTGATAGAATACATGGCTGCTTAGTAGCTAGAGAGGATGTATGTCCGCTATTGACATTTGCTTCGTAGGTAATGTTCTGAAATTGTCCGTGCCTTTTTCCCTCAAGTGCCTTTGATTATTCATAAATCTGTTGAGTTAGGTAAGCTCTATCAGTGAGCTTTAATCTTTTAGAAGAAAACTTTGTGGGAGGAATCCATTTACTTGAAACCAGGTTTGCTCCCTGATAATATATTCTCCCCCCTCCCCCCGCATTGTGAATTCTTTAGTGGAAGAAAAGCACAGCTGCATATAGCACAAATTCTATTTATTTTCTCATTAAGAAAAGTACAAGAAGATAGTATCATTGGACAGCTAATAGCAAATAACCACTAAAGAATGTCCTTCAGCTATTTGCACTGCCACTTTACTAAGGGACTCCAAACAGTCTTTTCAGGTGTATTAGTCAGGAGAGATATCTTAAAAGTCCAAGGAAGACAAAGTTAATGCGTTCAGAAAAGGAGCTTTTCAGATAAGGTTTCCCCAAGTGTTTAGATTAGTTAAATATTAAAACAGATAGAGATAGTAAGATTGTTTGTCTTTATAAATTCTTTATAAATGGAGAAAGTAGCAGCTTTTTCAGCGCAATGAAAGTGTTAGGCATATCAAAGGTTTGTGCGCTCAGAATGCACAGGTGACTTTGATTTCATCTTGGCAAGTGATTATCTGCTAGTGTAGTCTGGAGAACTAAATATATGCTTTTGTTGACAGTGGAATCAGCACTGGATTAAACTGGATCACATAGGGCCTGTTCTTACCGGTATTATGGGGTTATGTGTCTCTGATTCGTGCTGCATGCTCAGGTTTGTCTGTCCTCCTGCTGATACATATTCAAGCAGTTATAGATGTGCCAAGGGGCAAACACTCACAAAATGAGGGCATGCAGGATGATATGCTTGGTGGCTACACTTCATTTTGGAACTTTCTGAAGGACTCTAACCTCCTGAAATACATAAATGGTGTGAGATCACCTCTATTCGGGGAAAAACGTACAGGCCTGTTAAAGTTACTTAATTGTGTTAACTGTTACTAAAATAAAATGTAATAGAATCATACAGTCATAGAATTGTAGATTTGGAAGGGACCCTGAGGGGCAGCTTTTGTCAGTCCAGTAATAAGAATGCTGGAAGACAGGACTAGAAGATTAGATCAGATTTTTTTATTTATTTACATTTTCACATGTTAGAAAGTATGTGATACCAGTGTAAGTCAGGCTAACTTCAATTAAACTAGTGTAAAGTACACTGGATCCAAACTCCAATCAAGAGCAAGGGAAAACAGACCTGTAAAGTAGAGTTTGAGTTATACCACCCTTTCAGCCAACTTAATTTATACCAGGTTGGTAGGACATGTTAGTGAGCCAAATATGTGTGGGGTCCCTCTCACTCCTGTCCCACCCCCACCCCACCCTCAGAATGCCTCCTTTTCAGGGCTTACTCTTGTTTACGATCCAGTGGGCTTGGCTTTATTAGGGTTGCCATAGGTTTGGAATTTCCCGGACATAGCTGACAATCGGCCATTGGAACCCTCCGGATGTACGGCAACCCATGTCAGCAATGTCGGCTCAATAACTTAAAAAAAAAAAAGTTCAACAACTTTGGGCAAAACAAAAAACAAACAACTTTCCTGTCCGGATTTTCACTTTTGAAATATGGCAACTCTACCTTTATCCTGTTGAGCTGGATGAGGCAGTTCAGCCAGCAAAGCCAGCATGGGTGAGCTGGGAAACTCCTGGCTCAGCCAGATATCTATTCAGGGCTGGCCCAGACCTCCAGAGGAGGGAGATCTTCCTTTCTGCCTTCTCCCTGAGCTTCTCTGTCTCTGGGCCACCTTGCTGGTGCTAATTTCTGGCCCAACCAAAGGCTATGGAATGACTAAGGGGCAGGGCAGGCAAGTGAGGAGGCACTGGACAGACTGGCACTAAGAGCCAATGCCCACTAGTGAGTCTCAGCCCACTGTTTGCGAAATACTGCTCTAGAGGCTTGATATTCTCCACAGCATCTTTTCATGTGTGGACCCAATAAAAATGTGATCTGTTTTGTTTTCTGCAGGCATACATACAGGAGCCAATCTCCTTACAAGTATCATTGTGATCATTTTTGTAAAACAAAAACACAGCATTCTCTTGATATTATTGTATGCATCCTTTTTTTTTTGTTAGAAACAACACATTTTTCTGACAAGAACTCTGATGATTAAAATGACACATTTGAATGTCTAAAGGAAAGTGCTGTTTTGACTGACCCAGGTTTAAACTGCCATCTACTGGTTTGTTGTTTTCAGGTTTAGAATTAGAAGAACTTTCTCACTTAAAGTAATTTCATTCCTATAAGAATCAACCAAATGAAAAGGGGTTTATCTGGTGAGGATTTTGTCTTAGGAGGCACTGGTTCCAATACAGAATAAAAGCACCTTCAACTGACTGCAACTTATTGCCATTTGTTTGTTTGTTTATCATAAGTATTTTATACCACCTGTCAATCAAACTCCTAGGGCAGTTTACAAAAAAAAATGTGAGGGCATGAGCAAACTTTTTCCAGGAACAGGGATAACTGGCCAAAATCAGGCTACCAGGAAATCCAGTTACCAGTACTTTGCTGCATAAAATAAGAGAGCCTTTTAGTTTAGTTTTGTCACATTTATATTCCATCATTCATTTCCAAGCTAAGTAACCCAATATGTGCATAAGTGAAAAACCAAAAAGTACAATATAATAGTTTAAATCTAACCTTTCATGGGCATTACCTTCACAGGTGCACACAGTTCTGGCCCACAAGAGGGGCCAGCTGGGGAAGGGTTCTGTTGGTCTGGGAAGCCTCCTTGCATGCAGCTCTGAAGAGAGACTGGATTAGTTTTTGTTTTGTTCAGTGCAAATAATGTCAGTCACACCAGGTAAATAGTCTGCAGTCCTGATCTAGTTCGCACAAGCTTGGTGCATTGCAGGGGGTTGGACTAGATGACCCTTGGGCGTGCTCCAACTCTAAGATTCTATGATTCACTTGTGTGTACATGTGTTGATTTTTTAAATTTATTTTTTGCACAACTATATGTGTATTTTGCAGTTTGGAGCTCACGTGAACAGCTGTCATAAGAAGAGCCCTGTTGTATCAGGTAAAATGCATTGATCAAGTTCAGCATCCAGCTTTCCATGGCAGCAATCCAGATGTTTCTAGAAAGTTCCACTAATATTTCAAGAAAGCAAGAGCCTTCTCCTGCTGTTGCTTCTCAGCAACTTGTATTCCCTCTGAATGTTGAGGTTCTGTTTAGCCATCATACCAGATAGCCATTTATAATCCAGGCCTCCATGAGCTTGACTAATTCTCTTTGGAAGGCAATTCTGGGGGTTCACAAGCGTATGGTTCTCAGTCTGAGTGACCAGAGGCGAGTAAAATGATCCAGGACAGACACAAGTCAAGTTCCAGAGATGGAAATCAAAGGAGCTACAGGCAGACAATGCAGTCCTAGACTATGCAGAAGTAATATTCTAAAGGCAGTAACTGAAGCTCCGAACTGAGCTCTGATCTCATAGCTACAAGTAGATGGCCAGGTTCCAAAGAGGGTAGTAAAAAGGAAAGGAAGCAGAAGTAAGGCAAGGTTAGGAATTGGTAATACCTCTGTTAATGGCTAGTAAGTTGCTCAGACTGCGGGACTAAACTTGAGGCTGGAGTTCTATAAGGCCAGTAGGGCCCATGATTTGATATGGTTTAGGTTGCAAGCTGCAGTATACCTCCCAACCCTTATCATGATTTTACCATCAAGGATCATGGTAGCAGTTTCATTGTGTGAAACTTGTGTGAAACTCTCTATTAGCTGCGGCTGGCAAAATTAACAATATCCGAGGTGACCCTTCCTGAATCCCAAAATGGTTTCCGGCCTTCTAGGGGGACAGTGGACATGATTTTCACCACTTGACAGCTTCAAGAAAAATGCAGAGAGCAAAACCAACCCCTGTATATGGCGTTTACTGACCTGACTAAGGCTTTCGACACTGTAAATCGTAATGCCCTGTGAACTGTCCTTCTGAAAATTGGCTGCCCAGATAAATTTGTAAACATCATTCGGCTCCTCCATGATAATATGACATCAACAATCGCAGATAACAATGGCTCTCAAAGTGAACCACTCACAGTGGGATCAGGTGTTAAACAGGGTTGTGTTATTGCCCCAAGTTTATTCATTATTTTCATTGCCATGATCCTACACTTTGTCGAAGGGAAACTCCCCACTGGAGTAGAAATTATTTATCGAACAGATGGAAAGCTCTTCAACCTGAGCAGGCTGAAAGCAAAAAGTAAGGTTACCATAACGTCCGTCATAGAACTTCAGTATGCTGATGACAACGTAGTGTGCGCACGCTCAGAGGATGACCTCCAAACCATCCTAAATATTTTTGCAGAAGCTTACGAAAAGCTTGGCCTATCACTCAACATTCAAAAAACCAAAGTGCTGCACCAACAAGTACAAAACAACCCCTCTCCAGCGCCACAAATCCAACTCAGTGGTGTAACATTGGAAAATGTTGATCACTTTTCCTACCTAGGCAGTTACCTTGCCACAAGAGCCAACATTGATGCTGAAATCCAGCATTGGCTGAGCTCTGTGAGTGCGGCTTTCTCCCGATTGAAGTGCAGAGTGTTTGAGGACCAGGACATTCACAGGGAAACCAAAATGCTTGTTCACAAAGCTGTTGTACTACCAACCTTACTATATGCTTGTGAAACATGGAC
This sequence comes from Zootoca vivipara, assembly GCF_965207765.1. NCBI lineage: Eukaryota > Metazoa > Chordata > Lepidosauria > Squamata > Lacertidae > Zootoca > Zootoca vivipara. Next base: position 81,604,668 of record NC_142588.1, on the reverse strand, counting down.
TACTTATAAACGCCATCTTCAACTCCTCGAAAGATTCCATCAACGGTGTCTCCGAAAATTTTTGCACATCACTTGGGAAGACAGGTGAACTAATATCAAGTGTACTGGAAGAAGCAAAGATCACCAGTGTTGAAGCAATGATTCTTCAATGTAAGGGGAAGGGCTTATAGGGAACAGTGCCCCCTCATCAGGTCGAGTTCCTATCAGAGCAATAAGTCCAGTAGCGGATCAGATTACAGGAGTCAGGAAGCAGAGAGGGAGGGATGATGCTCTAGCAGCATTGAAGAGCCTCAACACCGAGTAGAGAAGGAGGCAGCTGGGGAGGAAATGACCGGAGAGCAGTCAGAAGGACGGCCCTTCCCCCCGATGCCTGAACTGAGGTGCACGGCACCGCGTAGGACAAAAGGGAGGCGCTTTGGGGTTCCCAAGCTGTTATGTTGGGCGCGAAACAGAAAGAAGCCATTGCGAGGTTCTGACTCAGACTAAGCAGACGTGTTTTCCAGACTCTTTGCACTGTAAATAGAATGCACAATAAAAACACCTGAAAGATAAGCAAGTGTGGAGCATCGTTACTCAAGAGTAGCCGTAAGAACCTATGACATTCAACATCAACTTCGTTGGACTGGTCATGTTGTGCGGATGCCTGATGATCGTCTTCCTAGGCAACTACTCTATTCCAAACTTAAAAATGGAAAGCGTAATGCTGGTGGTCAACAAAAGAGGTTTAAAGACTGTCTCAAGGCAAATCTAAAAAATGTAGTATAAACACTGACAACTGGGAAACACTGGCCTGCGAGCGCTCCAGTTGGAGAACAGCTTTTACCAAAGGTGTCATGGGCTTTGAAGACACTCAATCTCAGGACGCAAGGGAGAAACATGCTAAGAGGAAGGCACGCTTGGCAAATCCACACCGTGATCAACTCCCGCCCGGAAACCAATGTCCCCACTGTGGAAGGACATGTGGATCCAGAATTGGCCTCCACAGTCACTTACGGACTCATTGTTAAAACCGTGTTTATAGAAGACAATCTTACTCGGCTATGAGTGATCGCCAAAGCAGAAGAAGAAGATTTTACCATCAAGGATCATGCTAGCAGTTTCATTGTGTGGTGCCCTGGTGGCATAAAGAGTAACGTGCTTGGACCTTGTAGCTAGATCTCCTGGTTGGAGTCCGTTGGTGCCTTACACTATCTAAGGAAACAGCCATCACCAAATATTGTGGTAATTAATTCCATGTGTGAATTGTGAATTGTATGAAGAAGCACATTCTTTTGTTTGTCTTGAATCCTTCTGCCTGTTATTGGGTAACCCAGAGTTGTAGGTTAAAGCTAGGAAAGTTCACACTACTTCTTCACATCCTGATAGACTTTCATCAATGTCTATCATATGTCCCCCTGTAATGTCCCCTTGTTCTTTAAGTGACTATATTTCAAAACTTTCCAGGATTGGTACAACCTCTTTAGAAAGGGATCAGGGTAAGGAGCCAAGAAATTACATGCCTGTTAGCCTCATGTCTTCCAGGTCAATTAGTCAAAGGCATATTAAATATATTGAATAAACCTTGCTGGGATGAATCAGGACAACTTCTGCAAATGAAAGCATTTCTGATGATGACTGACAAGGAGGAGAACTTGAGGTTGTGCTGCATACTTCAGTGAAAATGGCAACTCATTATGTTATGGCAGTGAAAAAAAAGACAAAATCCATGTACAATATTATTAAAAGAAAATTAAAAAATAAACTGGTCAGTGTCATAATGCCTTTCTTCTATAACTCTGTGACAGGGCTGCATTTGGAATAGTGTGTACAGTTCTCATTAACTCATCACAAAAAGAATAATGAACTGAGAAAGTACAGTGGAATTTTCTTCATCTCTGATAATACTAAAACTCAGGATTCACCCAATAAATTTGATTTGCCATACATTCAGGATAGACAAAAGACTACGTCTTTACAGAATAGATGACTTAGCTGTTACAAGGTATGGTGATGGCCATTGCATTAGATTGCTTTAGCAGGGAATTGGACAAATTAATGAAGGATAAGCCATGACAGATATATGGTACCTTCATGCTCAGAGGGGACAATGTGAGATGGTTCTACTTCTGGACTTCCCCCAAACACCTGGCTGGTCACTGTTGCAAACAGGAGCCTGGACTAGACAGACCTTTGGCCTTATTCAACAGGATGACTCTTAATGTTATTTTGACATAATCACGGCATGTGACAGAATAGGTGATCTCCTTTAAAAGTATGGATAGGCAGGCTTACATTTTCACTTTTCCATGGGCAATATGGACAAAATTCCCCCCACCACCATCACCTAAGTGGCAAGTGCTGAAATCACAGCAGGTTTTACCATCTTTCCCCAAGTAATCCCTTGCAATCTACCACAAGCCCCATTAAGGCAATGCAATCAAATCCGACACTTTGGGATTCCATCATTTCCCTCTCTGCTTGCTGCTGACACAGACTGGAGAAGCAGGGAGAAGTAATTATACGGCGTCTTTCATCTGAGGATCTCAAAGCACTTCACACGTATTAAGTAATTAATTCTGTCAGTGCCCCCTTTGAAGTTGGTTCGAGTATTATGATTTGAGGAGCATAAGAAGGAGCAGCAGTGGCAGTCCAGCTGCTGTGGCACAGGAATGCAGTGACGACATTGGCGACATGACTAATTTATTTAGTGAACCGAAGTTAGCATGGTAATGAGAATTTATTTGCCATCGTCCCATCAGTCATCAGATTTATGTGGCTCTCCAAGCAATGAGCATTGCTGCAACCAACTTTACTTGAGTCTTTCCAGTTGATTTTTATAATTTGCTTGGATGGGACAAGGAGGCTATTTGGAAGTAGCAGGTGGCAAGAGGTCAAGGTGCATATGCTTAATAATGCCTGAGAGTGGCAGTCACCACATTGTTTCCAACTCTGAAATATCCAAGATCCTTGAAAGTTGTTTAGATTGCCTTCCTGCTCTCCCCTGGCCTTGCAATATTGTATTCTTTAAAAACAAACAAACATTTATTTGTTTTTTAAAAGGACTGGTTGCTTTTCCTTAAGACTATGCCCAAAGGAACTACAATAAATTGATCATGCCACATTACACTTGTATATTGCTTTAGACTAAAAAGCCTCAAAGTGATTTACAATTTATATAATTCAAAAAACATAATAAAAGCATACTCAGTGATGCACAATATCAGTCTGAGAACAATTATAAAACATTCCAAAGCTCAGATTGAGTAACAACAATATCATTAAAGCTTCCCCTATGTCTAGGAAAATAAAAATGCACCATAATAATAATAATAGAGTTGGTGCCAATTTTTCACACACACACCCCCCCCCCCGAGGAAAACTTTCCAAATAAGAAGGGCTTGTCAACATCATCACTGCATTTGTATGCCATAGCAACTGATATGTCATTCCTGCTCTTTTATAGTCAGGAAAAGAGTAACTCAGAGCAGCTTCCAACAGCATGCCTGTTTAAAGACCAAGTTAAAAAGGACGGTTGTGGGCCTCGCAAGGCAGGGACTTTCAGTGGGCAGGTGCTTTTCCACACAATTCTGAGATTTTTGCATTCTATATGCTCTGTAATCCCTCCTACTTCTTGCAATGTATAGCCTCTAGATCAAGGGATGTAATAGTACCACTGTATTCTGCTCTGGTCAGACCTCACCTGGAGTATTTTGTCCAGTTCTGGGCACCACAGTTCAAGAAGGATACTGACAAGCTGGAACGTGTCCAGAAGAGAGCAACTAAAATGGTCAAAGGCCTGGAAACGATGCCTTATGAGGAACGGCTTAGGGAGCTGGGTATGTTTAGCCTGTAGAAGAGAAGGTTAAGGGGTGACATGATAGCCATGTTCAAATATATAAAAGGATGTCATATAGAGGAGGGTGAAAGGTTGTTTTCTGCTGCTCCAGAGAAGCGGACACGGAGCAATGGATTCAAACTACAAGAAAGAAGATTCCACCTAAACATTAGGAAGAACTTTCTGACAGTAAGAGCTGTTCGGCAGTAGAATTTGCTACCAAGGAGTGCGGTGGAGGTCTTTAAGCAGAGGCTTGACAGGCATATGTCAAGAATGCTTTGATGGTGTTTCCTGCTTGGCAGGGGGTTAGACTGAATGGCCCTTGTGTCTCTTCCAACTCTATGATTCCATGATTCTATGTTAGAGTTGGAGGGAAAGGAAAGGCATGCCACCTTAGGAAACATGACAATTGGCCATGAGGGTGGTAGTGAAGCATGGTATTGCTGCTAACTATTCCAGCCTCCTATCACTTCATAACTTCTGTTACTGAAGAACTAAAAAGAATAAGCTTATGTGGGATGAGTGTAAGCAGTCCTAAAAAAAAAAAAACTTTCAAATATTCACAAGGGGTTCACATAAAAGGATGCCTTGTCTTTTACTCAACTTAAACCAGTCCTTTAATCCCATCTCCTGTCTGGCAGCAACCACAACAGTGTTCTCACTGAATAAAAGGTAAAGGTAAAGGGACCCCTGACAGTTATGTCCAGTCGCGGACGACTCTGGGGTTGCGGCGCTTATCTCACTTTACTGGCTGAGGGATCTGGTGTTTGTCCACAGACAACTTCCGGGTCATGTGGCCAGCATGACAAAGCCACTTCTGGTGAACTAGAGCAGTGCATGGAAACACCATTTACCTTCCCGCTTGGAGTGTTACCTATTTATCTAATAACTCACCTCTGGGAATTTATTTGTTATATTTTACAGTGAGTACAGCAATATTTTTACAGAGATTACATATATTTGGGAAATTTCTGATTATTATTTTTATTCATACATATTGCTATAGCCATTAATTATCTATTAAAATGTGTTTCACAAAAGTCAATTATGATTATACATTTCCTCTGTGCTTTATTCAGCATTGTGACTCATGGTATTCTGATCACATTTATTTTTGCTTGGCTGTTTCAGTGATTCAATGGACATTCTTGGGTCCACAGTGCTATAGCCTCCTGGAAGTTTTATCCACTTCCTGTAGAAAGCTTTCTGTGTTTGACATTGTTATGCAGCACATGAAGTTTGGAGCTTGCCTACACCCAGCTACCCATTGCAACAAATGGCACCCATGTTACAGGTGACCTTACTAAAAAGAGTAGAAACACCACACGGTTTCATCAATCCATGCTTCTGTTACAGAGTTGTATTTTGCTTATGCTGCTGTGCTATGTCCGCTGCACACTGATGGTTCTATCAGATGTAAGGAAATATTGCTGGTCTCCGATTCCCATCAGCTCCAACCAGCATGGCAAATGGTAATAGGTGCTTGGTAGTCCAGCAACATCTGGAGGCCCACAGGTCCCTCACTCCATTTCTATATAAATGCTGATTATAATAAAGAAGTACATTGCAATGTTCAAAGCACTTCATTGGGAGAAGGGTGATAGCTCAATGCATTTAGAAGTTCAACTCCCCACATCTCCAGGTAGAGCTGGGAATGAAACCCCGGAGAGCTGCTGTCAGTCAGTATAGACAATACTGAGCTAGATGGACCAATACTTCTGCTTGGTCTAAGTTAGCTTCATATGTTCTTATATACTTAGTAATCCTCAGAGCAACCCTAGAAGATATATCAGTATTATAACATCTTAAACTCTATATTGCTGGTATATGTGTGAAGCTTACATGGAGTAGTTCACTTCAGCAATGGCTAAAGAGAGATCTGAACCACAAACTTCCTGAAAAATGAATTCTTAGGTCCTATCCAGGTGGTGCTTTTCATTGGGGGGGGGGGTAACAAAAAGTGTTTGTCTTTTCAGTGTGCACTTGTAATGGTAGTTACATGCCAGCTTCTTTGTGAACAGTACATTTTGTGAACAGCATGGCAAACCTGTTTTGGACTTGGATAGCTGTTGAAAAAGAGGAGAAAGAGTCCTTTTGGGAATGCACCTGAAGTTTTGTAGATTGTGACTAGTTTGGCATTAGTTTAAGATGCATGAGAACCTTTCCCACTGCCAGAGCTTAACACAAAGATCTGCAATACTCAAAGCAAGGGAATGGCTGTGAACTTTCTTGTATATTTTACTCAGTCGTGCATCTATTTAAAGAGGATGAATGCTGCCTTACTCCACCCAGTAACTGAGGAAGCATATGGAGGCTGATAATGAATTGATATTTTATGCCATGTAGGCTGTTATAGTAGCCAGCTTCCAGAAATCTATGCCTGATGTTTGCAGACTTAACCAAGAACAATGACACTCTCTGCAACTAGAAGAGGAGAGCCAAACATTATTTGCCAGCATGCCAAAGTGTGTTCCCTAGAGAAAAATTGGGAAAGCTAGAACAACCTGTCAAAGATTAGGTATAATTATTGAAGCATGCATAAGGCAGACTGATTTGTGGGCATATAATTAAAAGTTGATGTTGGTTTCAAATTGAGTTATTTCAGAGAAAAGTATCTGTGTTAGTTATATATTCTGGCTTGAAAATAGTAGCTGGTTTATTAAAAATCCAACCATGGCTTGATTAATCATGGGATCTACCATTGCATTAAACTATCAGTAGATCTACATAAAGCAGTTGTTAATTTTTAAGTGGTAAATGCTAGACATATTAACATAGCTGTTGTACCATTCACATGTTCTGATGACAGTGGGTGAGTTTTCAATTTAAGAACTATGATTTGACTCATTTCCTGTTGTACTTGTAAAACTTAGCTGTCTTAATGTCTTCAGATGGTTTCGAGAAAGAGATAGGCAAGGGGAACACACTGTTGTTGATTTCTACTGTTGGGTTAGGTCCTCTATGTATTCATGTAAAACCCTAGACTGATTCAGACATGAATTTAAATCACTTGATTTCTGATTGCTTTACTTGATCAAAACTTCAAAGAGACATCAGGATGTGTGCATGGAATGCATTGTGTTGAGTGACTTTGGATTGTATGAATGATTTTTCAATTATGCTGATCTGTGGTAACTCATTCACACAATGGATTCACTTAATGTTGCAGTTATCAAGTGAAGAGTGCATGTCGGTCAGCTAGCTCTAACTCTGCTTTTGAAAGAAAAGCATGGTAGGCTCAGGAATTTCTGTGCCTTGAATCATCTTTGCTATTTAGACAGGAGCAGTTCATACTGCAGAAGCGAGAAGGTCCTTTTAAAGCAAAATAGCAGCTTGTCTCTTTGGTAGTTTGAACTATTCCCAAGAAAACATCTCACAATTATCTGGCTGCATGCACGGTTTATCCCATATGCAGCATTGAACAAAGTATGTTGAGATGTACCTCCGAGGCTGTGTCCTAGGTTAGCCTTGCTTTTCCTTTTGAGGACTGCACCATAACCTTGACACTGACCTTGAGGTTCTTTTCCATCTGCTGTGCAGGAGTCCTCTGGATCCTGGCCCTTACTTCAGAATTGGCTTTAGGCAGCTTCAGTTGGACACATTGCAATACAGTACTGCAGCACAGAACCTAATAGCTAGAGATAGTCAAAATGTAAACTGCATAAAACAAAGTCTTAAAACCTTCCTGGGACCTTGGGTTTGGCTCTTCTGCAATCAACTGTCAGACACTGCTAGTCCCTGACAAATGAATCTTCTGGCAAGAGCAAGCAGACAAAGTTTCAGTGCACAGAAAAGTTTAAAATATGAAATTCCATTAAGGAGTGTCTGTTGTAAACTGAGCATCATAGAGCAAAACTGTAACTGATTTCCAGTCTAGGACAAGGGAGCCCCCATTAACAAATAACATCTGAAGAATCTGAAGTATCTGAAGAAGTGTGCATGCACACGAAAGCTCATACCAAAATAAAAACTTAGTTGGTCTTTAAGGTGCTACTGAAGGAATTTTTTTATTTTACTTCAAATAACATTAGACAGATATACCTCAGTGTGTCTGGAAGAGGCTTATTAGAAAAGTCATATGAATTGCATGAAATGGAAGAATGTTATTTGGAGTGGGCATAAGATCCAGGATATACAAATAGCTGCTTAGTTTGCTGTTTTGTTCTAAGACACACTCAACATATTTTTCTACTCCATGTAGTTTGTTGTTGTTTAGTCGTTTAGTTGTGTCCGACTCTTCGTGACCCCATGGACCAGAGCACGCCAGACACTCCTGTCTTCCACTGCCTCCCACAGTTTAGTCAGACTCATGTTGGTAGCATCGAGAACACTGTCCAACCATCTCATCCTCTGTCGTCCCCTTCTCCTTGTGCCATCAATCTTTCCCAACATCAGGGTCTTTTCCAGAGAGTCTTCTCTTCTCATGAGGTGGTCAAAGTATTGGAGCCTCAGCTTCAGGATCTGTCCTTCCAGTGAGCACTCAGGGCTGATTTGCTTCAGAATGGATAGGCTTGATCTTCTCGCAGTCCGTGGGACTCTCAAGAGTCTCCTCCAGCACCATCGTTCAAAAGCATCAATTCTTCGGTGATCAGCCTTCTTTATGGTCCAGCTCTCACTTCCATACATCACTACTGGGAAAACCGTAGCTTTAACTATACGGACCTTTGTTGGCAAGGTGATGTCTCTGCTTTTTAAGATGCTGTCTAGGTTTGTCATTGCTTTTCTCCCAAGAAGCAGGCGTCTTTTAATTTCGTGACTGCTGTCACCATCTGCAGTGGTCATGGAACCCTAGTTTAGTTGCTAATAATGGAGCTTGGGGAAAGAGGAAGTTAGATGTTTATATCTCAGTCCCCCTTTACACATGCCCCAAGAAGCTAGTTGCTCCTGCATTTGCTGGGGTCCACATAAAGGTTCCTGGGTTGTGGCTGCCGTTGCATGCAGACCGCTTCTAGGAGCCACAGGTGAGAGCTGAGTGCCAGGTGGGGACCTAAGATGGACAAACAATCCCAGAAGGAGCACGATCTGTCTCCTACCAGAGGCACTACCCCTCTGTTAACATCCCATACACCCCAGGTGAATGTAGCCTATGGGTCTCAAACCTTTAGTGAGTTAGGGACTTCCTTTGCATGCGAAGAGAGGCTCTGACAGATTGAGCAGATGAAACCAATAATGGGTCCAACGGTCAAAAAGCCGATTTCTGCATACGCTGTAGAGGGAAGTGGGCTTGCCTTCCTGGGAAGGTAGCCAATCTAGGAGAGCGAAAACTCCAATCTGAAACCTCCTCTGCCTCGTGGGATATCTTCAGGAGAAGAAAAGGCTAAGGAGTAAACCCTTCAGAAATCTGGAGTGGAGTTCCTAAGGTAGTTTGATGGCACCATGTACACTTCCTTCTGGCAACTCCTGCAGCCAAGCTGGTACCAAATGTATTGCCCTGCTTTTCTTTGGACCATGTCAGCAGGGCAACCCTGGGCAGCCCAGGACCTCCATATACACTGCCCAGGCTTGCACACCGGGAAGGTCACTTCACTGCTGCTAGCTAACACAGTGGTTTGACTTTACCCCCAAAGACAGATGAATGCAAGAAACCAACATAAAGGTTCCCAGTTTTTGGGCCATGTGTTTGTACCAAAAATTTCAATAAATAAATAAATAAATAAATAAATAAATAATAGAAAATAAAAGAATATAAATTCCTCCCCCCACCAAAAAGCAGCAGAAAACTGATGCCCGTTTGCAGAGGAGGAGAATATTTTCCGGAAGTGATGTAGAAGGGCAGAGCGGAGAGGAGGGACATTTCAGCCCAGCTACAATAAAACAACAATGGCAAGTGACACCTTGTCCCTTGAGAGGTGCCTTGTTTCTGTGTAATCTTATTGTAATCAGAAGCGGGGCTGCACTGCAAGGCAGAAAAAAATGACAAAGGGCCAAGCACAGAGGGGCGAAGACACTGGCTTTCAATGGGTGAGAAAGAATGATTAGTTGAACAATCAAACATTTATTCAGTTCATTTTCTCAAGTATTTATTGACAGTTTATCACAATTCCCAGCACATTCCAAATGTTTGTGTTCCTCTTTTGGGAAGACAAAATATTCTTCCTCAGTTGCTTGATGATAGCATATTACCCCTATTAGTAACGATTTTATAACTGGTGCACATGTATATATAATTTTTAATTAAGCCCCTTTTGCAAACACTGATGAGGACTATTTATTTTTCCCCAAGGAAGAATGAAGATGCTTGAAACACATTGGAAATCCTTTTCAGTAAATCGCTTCATGCACCAATTAGCTTTGTCCTTTCATCTCTCTCTCAGAGTTTTGTTTTGTTTTGTTTTCAAGGGGTATAATATGCTAATGAGTCTGAAAGCCTTTACAGAGACCCCTTCCAGCATGGGTACCGCCACAGTGGCTGCAACCACTATGCCACTCAGGGGCACACTTATAAAGGGGTTAGGAAAACGTCCTGAACCCTAAAGGTCACCTCTGAAGCATTAGAATTATGTGAAATGCAAGGAGGCATAAGCTCTTCATTTATTTCTCCTAAAACTTTATTGATTGAAGACTTGAATCCCATGGAAGTGTAATGCTGTTTATTCCTCAGAATTATTTTTATTGCTGGATGACTTATCCATAACCTTGCATTTCAAGTTCAGTTGAACAGGCCAGGTATTTGTTTTGAGGGCAGAACTATTACAGCCATTTCCCCCACTGTTTGAATTGGATAAAACTGTAGCAGATCCTTTACGTCACAGTAGCACCCTAGTGGTTATCATATTGCACTAGTTACATGAGTTTTCAGTGAACATTATATAGTATATACGGCTTTCAGTAAATAGACCAGTCATACTTATAGTTACATAGAAAATGCCAGGAAATTTGCAATGACATTCCCTGCAGCTTTGTAATTCTACCCATTATTTATACTGGTTTGATTTGAGTTTAAAAAAAATAAGCTGGTGAAACTGGATGAGGCTGAGTATTTTACTAGAACTTTAGTGCATCAAAATTTTAGAAAGGCTTCAGTATGAACTGGGAGTGTTTTACTTAATGCCTTGTTTCTTTTTCAATTACACAGCACAAATGAGCATGATTAATTGCACAATAAAGATGACAGATGATAAAGTGCCTAAAAGCCAAATCATATGAAAACAGCTTTACGGATGTTGCAAATGTCAAAAAGAAGCAAAAGGGCAAATGTTCATCTATATCAGGACAAGGAAGAATACATTAGGGGGGGTACTGTGGGAAGTCTATTTTTTGAATAAACATTGGTAGTAGAACTTCTTAGCTTATAATAACCAAAAATAACAACATGCAGCACAGTCACACAACGTACCTGGGCCATACTGTTTCAGACTGCTACTGGACAATTCCACATTTGATTACTTCCCCTGTGAGAAAACTGCATGTAGAAAGTTCATGCACATAGAAAACTAGCACATCAGGAAAAATGCCAGCCCAGAGCAGGGTGGTTCTGCCATGGTGAAAGACTTGCATATTTTGCACGAAGAAGGTTCTAGGGTTCAGTCTTTCGCATTTCCAGTTTTAAAAAGTTGATGTGAGATCATGAGCCTGGGGAAGACCTCTGCTTGAGATCTTGGAGAGCCACTTTCAATCTGAGCACTTTGGCTAATTTGTCTAATGGCCAGTCATTCGTGTTCCTTCATATTCTAATGCCCCAATTTCTTCTGACAGAGGCTCTATGCTACAAGTGTAACTTTTACAGGCAGTTTTACAGGCAGTGATGGGGAAAGCTGCTGAATTCCTGCTGTCGTGCATCTTTAAAACACAGGCCTTCTGTATGGGAAAAGGTGCCATGCCTACATCATGGAGAACTGTAGCATTTGAACCTTTTATTAGGAGTTATTGGATTGGCATTAATTTGGGCTATGGTTTTCATAAAATATAAGTAGGAGACGGCAGAATAGAATTCGCTTCATACAAGAGCTCTTGCCTGACTGTCAGTTTTACTGTGGAATTAAACTTCAACCTTGTAAATGCTTGCATTTCAAGAGTGTCCCAAGTGTTTAAATGCCTTTAAAATAGTGTAAAAATCCAACCAATGTGGCATAGTTGGATAAAGCATGAAAGTATGAATCATCTATGCCAGCTGAAACCTTTACCATGAGTAGTAAGTGTGTGTATGTATAGAATTTGTCTAAATTTCTTCACTTTATGTATTTGTAGGGATCAGAACATTATTTTTGAAGAATATTTAAAACGAATCCAATTCGTACCCAGGTTTGTGCCCAAAGCAGCTTACTCAAAGTGGAAAGGGGGGAAATTAAGGTGAACTAGCCACTGTTACTAAGAGTCAATTGACAGAATGCATGGGTCATTAATTTTGTGTCCCTTGTTTTGTCAGTTTGTTTTTGTGAGACCTGGTAGAGAAAGTAAAACCATTCAAGCTGAAAATTATCTGCTCTGTAGCTTATTTCCCCTCCCAGCATGCACTGACCCAAGGGAGTGGGCTTCAGGTCAATGGGCCTCCATTTCCCCTCCAAACACTCAGATTCTTGCAACTCTGATAACAGATACCATTTTTGTTAGCTGAACGCTTAATTCTGCTCATGGTTGATTTTAATCACATGCAGGTTTGTGTGTGCCAATAGGAATGAGATGTGTGCTTGCCCATTTTAACTTGGTTTTGAGATGGGGGAATAAATTCTTTGTTATTAAACAAACCTCTCTCAAAACTTTGCTAAATAAGCTGAAAACAGAATTGGTGGTAATTAGCTAATGATTTTGTATTGCTTTTTCAAAGCACCTGTCTCTTCTTTGGTCTCCTTCAGTGTTTGCCACACCTGCTGAGCTACTTGCCTACAGTCACTGGGTATATATCCACTGGAAGGTTCTCCTGTGCAAGCCCCTTTGAAATGGATGTGGTATATAAAGAAGAAAATTATGGCAGATTGTATTGATTCTGGGTAGGAGTGTTGTGGAAGAACAAAATAGGTTTAATTCCAATTGTTTAACAATGTTCAGCAGTAATTCATTTTAACAATGCATAGCATGTACAGAATTTCTTAACTAAGCAAAATGATTTTTTATATTGTTACAAAACTGTCTCAATTTTGTAAGGCAGCTCATCCGCTTTTACAGCAGAATATGTAAAAAAAACCCTACATGCATACAATCCTACACACATATGCCCTCCTTTTCACATGTCCCACTCAATGTGCAGAATGGGGGGTGTATGTCAGTGGTTAACAGCTATCCATACATGCATCCAGAGCCCTTAATTCAGCCATAAGCTGTACACATGTAGCTCATGAGTCATATTTTGTCAACCTCTGGCCCCAAAACATTGCACACTCTAATAAACTTCCTTTAACAGTGGCTGTTCTAACCTAAATGTATTGTTCCAACCTGTGCAGCTCATCCTCCCAAAATGCTATTTGGCCCTTGCTTCCAACCTTGCTTCCATAAAGATTTGCCGATCAAGCCTACAGAATTCAGAATGCAATAGGCTTTCCCCCCACTTACAGCTCCTCAAATGCAGCAAGAAGTTACTGATCAATCATTGTGGCCATTTGCTAGGGGAGGAATCAGTGCTGTTTGGGGAAGGAGTGTTTTGTTGAGAGGAAATTATCATTTCAGATTGGTCCAATAGTGAAGGAAGGAAGGAAGAACCTTTTGAAACATGGGAAGGATAGAATGACTGCCTGAACCCTTTAATTAGCCGGGAGATGAGCTTCAGTTGGTTAAGCAGAATAAATGGAAGTGGTTGTTGTTATATCTACTTCAGGATTGTAAAAGGATTAGGACTGAGGTGAGAACCAAGGTGGAGGGACTTTTAAAATGTTGTAAGCAGAGTAGTCAATTAAAGAAATCTTAGTCTATTAATTGCAAGTGCTTTAACTGCATACAGTTGGACATGGGGGGAGTTCTGAAGCAAGAAGCATACTTTCTCTTTGCATGATGTCCACATGTATGTGTTGCAGCTGGCATAATCTTAGAAGATACGTTCTCTGCTTTATGAAAGAAAAGATGGAATGCCTGCTTTAAGAAGGGGCTTACCATATGCAGTTTTCTAAGTACTTGTTTTAATAATATTTTTGTTTAAAAATATGTTGCCTAAGTGATCGGGAGCAACATTACAGTCCTAGTTGTGATTTACTTTGTAAATCAGTCAGCGAAAGAGGGCTATGCTATGCCTGTTGTTTCCACTTTTCCAGTCTATAGGACTGGGCAATTAAAGCAAAATTCTGCTCCAGCTTGCATGGAATAAACTAGGGAGAGGGTGTTTCATTGAAATTGGCAGGCACAGCTGCATTTTGCTCAGGTGTAATGGGCAGGATAATTTTGTCTCTTGACATTCCAGCACGCTGGTGAGAAAACCCCAAATGTATCCTCATTAATTACAGTCCATCTGATTTTGACTTCCTCTTTTGGAAATCAAACTGCTACTAGGATTGAAAGCAGGTGAACTTTTTTAGTAAAACAATCAACCCACACATAGTTTCTTTTCTCTACTAAGCATACAGTAGTTGGTGGAAAGTAAGGAGATATAGAAGTGAGATGCTCTGGGTTTTGATTTTTCCATATCAAGTGTAGACATATGATATTCTCCCGTCCTCAGAAGTTGAGTGTTAATTTTCAAAGCTGTAGATCAGAATCAATATAATCATCCCTATGCAAGATTTCAAAGATAAAATAGGAACCCCGCTACACCATTATATCAAATTTCCTAACTCCTCAATAAATGTAAATGCTTAGGTGGATGATTAAATTCTCCCTTTCGTTTTTCAGCTCACAGCAATCTTTTCAATCACTGGGCTGTTTGCCAGAAATGGGTGTATGTGGCCCAGTATTATTGTTAGGGCCTAGGGCCAACACCACTAATAAACAGAAAAGTGACATAATGTCTTTCATATAATGAGACAGCTTAATGCAAAGCACAACAGAAATAAGAGGAAACACTCGGAGAAGGGAAATGAAGTGTTTGGAAAATATGCACGTCTCGTCTTTATTCATAGGCTAAATTCATGGATTAAAATATTTGCACAATGCAGTTGTGTTATGAAAAACGATTACTTTGACCTATGCTTATTTATATTCAACATTTGTTGAAAATAATGAGCAATAAACTGAACAGCATTTTTAAAATGATGTAAGAATTATCCCTGTTAGATGCCAATGCAGATGGATTTGACACTATCTATCGAGTGTCAGGACTGGTTGAGATCTGAGCCGTAAGCTAGGGTCTAGTGGTGAGCTTCTTAAAACTGCATAGCAGCCTAGATCCCAGCATGCCTTCTCACATTCCCACATTCCACAGCTATAAATACTTCCAGGTCAGACCTTTGTCATTCTATAAGCAATAGCAATACTCTGGCTAGGGATGCTGAATTATTTTGTTCGTCTGCATTTATAAGCAAAACAACCTGATTTCCACTGTCTGGATTAATGTCCGGAGCAGAATTCTTAATTTTTGTTATTTTTTTACACTTGTCTGAATTTAGCACTACAGTTCTCAGCACAAGTAATGTACCAAAATGGGTGCAAAGTTTCATATTTTAGAGTAAGATGTGAACAAAAAAAAGAAAAAAGAGAGACATTTGGATTACAAAAAAATGTGTAGCTTAGTGAAAAATGCACATGAAAAATAAACAGTGCATTTCTGAAAAATGCAGAAGGGTGTGGAAATGGAATGGAAATATGAATGGACACATGCTAAACTGCCACAGACCAGAAATGGACATATCCATTCATCTCTTGATTGATTCCCCAACCTTGTTAGATCTTTTATCCTTCTCCTGTTACCTGCCCGCCTACTCTGTTCTCACTTTCAGTATCTAGTCTTTCCTTCTGCTGGCTGCCTACTTACCTCCATTTGGAACCCACTCCTCATGTGGATTTATTGAATTAGACCTGGGTCATGTGTTGCTCTTCCTCTGTATTGAGTCTCTTGTGGATCTGCCCACTGCTCCACCTGGCTCTGTTCCCACTCTGCCAGGGCATGCATTTGGTCTCCCTCATATCGTCTGCCTACATCCCAGTGCTGAAATTTGCAGACCCACTATGAGATCCCTTTGCTTGTGTTTGTGTGAGGCTGCTGGCATTTTTTATTGTCTAATTCTATATTGATGTAGCTCAATATTTATTTTGAGGAGGCTGAAACAATACGTTAAATCACTTTCATGGGCCATTAAAGCAAAAGAAAAAAACCAAAACAAAAAACCCCTGTAGTTTCTGTATTCCAAGCAAAGATAACACTTTTAGATAAACACGGTTTCCTGTTTTTTTACAGATCAAACTCAGACCTTTTCCCTTATGCAACAGATTAAGGTTTTAAAATGCTATATTTTAAGCCTGTGTTGTTGCTTGTTATCTGCAAATCAACTGCAGAGTCTTAATACTTAAGAATGTTCCACCAACTTTTTTTTTTAAGTGTTTGCTTTTATATAGAAGGGAAAAAAAATCTTGGCAAAAAAGTTGGAACTGCCAGATGGAGCAGACTGTGCCATAAGATTCCCCCTCCCTTCTTATTGATAACTTAAATTGAACATGTTCCGACTGTCTGCTCTCAATAATGCTTCTTTTTTAACTGGAAAGGTAACAGACTCCATACAGACCAAATTAATTCAAGCATGTAATGAAATGTGCATGCACTTTGATAGACTCTGGTGTGGAATTTGGGGTTCTGTAAAGGAGTGTCAAAATCTAAAGCAGTTCATAGGAATCTATCTGGTAAGAATGGTGACAAGAAAGCTTGGCAATAAGTAGCAGCTTCAACTGAGCTTCATGCAAAGTTTCTAGAAGCAGTATGCTATAATTTTACGAAGATAAAATGAATTCTGGAAGATATTTGCATTTTCCCAAAGAAATGGATTTTTTAAAATCAAGCTATTGCGCCTGTTTCCTATTTACAGTAAACTCCCTTTATTTCCTTCTACTAGTAATATAAAAAGACCCTAGAGTAGGAATAATGCAATCTCTATATAATTGGTAGCATTTTGAGAGGGGTGGGGTCTTAATGCAGACAAAAATTATGCCTTCCTTTTATGCTAGGACCTAAGAAAGTAACAACAGAAGGGGCGTGCATATACAACCAGAGTGTGACTTTCTGTTTTCATAGCACCGAATTCCATTACAGTGGTACCTCGAGTTACAAACGCTTCAGGTTACAAACTCCACTAACCCAGAAATAGTGCCTCAGGTTAAGAACTTTGCTTCAGGCTGAGAACAGAAATCATGCTCCGGCAGCAGCAGGAGCCCCATTAGCTAAAGTGGTGCTTCAGGTTAAGAACAGTTTCAGGTTAAGAACGGACCTCCGGAACGAATTAAGTTCTTAACCAGAGGTACCACTGTAGTAAAGAAACAAGTCATTAAAAAAAAACACTTGGAGGAAGCATGCAAACAGGACTTGTGCCCAAGAACACTCTCCTCTCCTGTGGTTTGCAGCAACTGGTATTCAGACGCATGAGTCTCCTACCCTGTAGAATGTAATATTGCTGAAAAATAAAATAAAATTAGGAAAAACCATCACCCTTGTTTTATTTCCTTCTTTATTCAAAATATTATTTATATTCTCCAGAGGCTTTTTATTATACATGGAAAAAGATCCTCCATAAGTGTACGTATATCATGGTTGGGGAACTGTTGGACTGTGGGTAGAACTGGTTTAGCAACCCTTTCTCAATAGCCTGCCAGCCTCTTACTGTTTTCCTCTGCAGTGATGCTACTGCAGACTATGTAATAAAAGAAGACACACACCTACATCCAGAAATCAACCATCTAATCCTCTCTGCTGCTCCTTCTCCTGCTGTTCTTATCTGACTTCATGAACAGTGGTGGTGGTACTGACAGTGGGGACAAAAGAATGCTGAAAGAAACCACAATTTTCATAGGAATCAGCTTGAGGGGATTGATGATCCTGTGGAACTTGTTCCTTTCGGTTTTTCATTTTTCTCTCATTTCATAATTTTTTCTCGGTTTCTCAATCTTAAAGGCAGCTTATCATATTTCCATATCCGTTTGCATTTTTAAAAAGAAAAGTCCACATGAAAATCTGTCGGCATTTTAGTGTGCATGCTTTTCTAAAACACACATTTCTGTGTGCAGTGTCGTGCGCCCCCTGGAATCTGCGGATCACCAGTTGGGAGCTACTCACCTAGACCAATTCCAATCTTGGTTCAGACCTAGATATGGGACTGAAATGGCCTTGCTCGCCCTAATGAATGGCTTTTATCAGAAGAGGGATGGGGTAGTGTGACTTTGCTGCTCCTGTCTGATCTTTCAACTGCTTTATTTATTTCATAAAATTTATGTAACATCTGAATTGTGAGTGCAGGTCCTGGATCACTGTTTGGATGCACTGGTGGGCCAGATGAGGGTTAGTAAATTGTGGGTGAATGGCTCCTAGGTCTGAGAAGTCACTATGTTGCCTGTCCTGGATGGGTTATACTCTCCTTGAAGAAGCAAGTGTGTAGTCTGGGGCTGCTCCTAGACCCGGCTCTGTCACTGGAGGTGCACATGCCCTTAGTGGTTAGGAATATTTCTTCTTTCCAGCTTTGGCAAGCAAGATGGCTAAGGCCATTCCAGATTAGCTTGACCATAGTTGTCTATGCATTGGCAATTTGAACCTTTACTGCCATTACTACTCCTGCTGATTTGCATTGCCTTTGTTGCCATGTTCCCTTCCAGTTCTTTTGAGAGAGAACACTTCCCAGCTTGCCAGTTCTAGAAACTGCACAGCTCTGTGGCAAAGAGGGTTGATGGGCTTCAGGCCAAGTACATTTGTCCATAGATGACACAAAAAATGTGTGCAAGTTCAAATACAAATGTTTCATGCACATTTGTGACCCTCAGGTGATGTAAATACTGGATTCCTGCACATTCACAAAAAGGGTTAGAGATAGCCACAGATGTGCACAAAAAGTATCAAGAGAGTCTAAAAATCCCTTTTATCATTGTGTATGAAAAACCTCTAAAATATCAAGCTAGCTACTTCAGTTGGTTTTGATTGTGGATAGCAACAATTCTGCAGCGAGGATTTTTATCTGCCATTGGAAATTACCCTTCCTTTGTTTACAGAGAATTGATCCAGACTGAACTTGTTAAAGTCAAAACAAACAACTCTATGCTTTATGGCATGTTTTTGTTCTTAGTCACAGACTTTTATATATTAGATGCTGCAAATGGCACAATTTATGCAGTGGCATGTCAGAAGCCTAATGTAGTACCCCCCCCCCCCTACTGAACACCCCAATGGAGAACTTAAGTCATAGAAGCTAGGAGGTTTGCTGGGATAAACTCCCCGCCCCCCCGCATTGCCCGAGTTTTGCAAAAATTTAGTAAGTGAGAAGGAGAACAAAGATTCTTAGTTGAGGGGGACGGAATTGGATTGCCTGTGGCTGGGAAGCTGATTGGGACAGGTAGGCACAGTGGGGTGTACAATAATGAGGTGCATGGCAAATGTGATGCACAGATGTTAAGCCAACTGTAGCTACGGTTCCAGGAGCTGTGCATGCCACAACACTGTGCCTTTAGGCTATGTCTACACCAGAACATTTGGAGCAGTAAACTACAGCAACATTAGGTTCAAATTAATCTATTACTCCTGAGCTGTGAAAATGCTGGTTGCTTGTTTCAGAATTACATTGCCTGTGGGTGAAATGTTTGAGGTAGATTTGAATGCACACTCATGGTTCTCGGAGCAGATTAAGGAGAGAGGGGAAATTAGAATGGTTAGGAGCACCAGGAAGGTGCACGTTTCTGGTTAAAATCTTGGGAAGGCATTACATATTTTTTTGCAGGCAAGGTCTCCACTGGCCACCTGCTGGGATTGAAATATCCCACATCATAACGAAGGCAGGTTTGCAGAAGCCTCGTAAATACTTTAGAAAGAAGAAACTGAGGAGAACAGCTTTTCCTGTTCCTAAAGATTTGAAGCAATTCACACTATTGGCTTGACATTTTGGGGCACATCTATATGAAGTTTTTTTCATATGACACAGCAAATCTGGATTTGCCACTGAGGATACAATTGTCACATAACCTTATCCATTCCTTGCTCTCTGAAAAGTGTACCTATGCACAGATTTTCAATCTCTTGTAGGTGGCATTCATGTTTTATATGTTTACTATACTTTCTCTTTCTCTCTCTCTCTCTCTCTCTCTCTCACACACACACACACACACACACACGAGTATATGGATAGAAAGATATTTAAAAGCTAGAGTGACTGTAAAGTTTTAGGCTGTTTACATGTTTTAATTGTTGGGTTATTGATTCATTTTATTGTGTGTATTTTGCTACATGTCTCTGCCCAGAGATAACTTATGATGAATGGCAGGATATAATTTTTATATTTGGGTTTCCCATGCTTAGAAAAGTTTTTATATTAGAGACCATTCGGACTTGTGATCTCCACTAACAGTCTGAACTGGAACCTTCTAACAAAATATGCATTCTGAGTCTCTGCTTATCTTTTTCAGTTCCTACTGCTCATTTTCCACCCTTCTTATTTTGTGCTACAGTACTAGGAAGTTAGTGTTGTAAGTACTAGGACAGAAACCTGCTGCACAGATGTATCTTTGGTGCTAAAATACTTGGCTGTTGTGGATTTAACCCAACTGACCACTATTTGCCTTAAGTTTAGTAATGTGGTTATGACTGTGTCATAAGGACCAAACTATTTTCTTCGGGTACTTTTAGTAATCCTGCCAAGCCTATTGAAATATATCTTATGTATGTATATCTTCTCAACTAGTTTTTAAAGATACTAAAGATCTCTGTCTGTTAAATAAACTTCATTCATTCAATCAGAACTGTTTGGAACTATCTACAAAGAGAGGGAAAAATATATAGTTTACAATATTGTAGCTTTTCTTATAAAAACACTTAATTGAAATGCCTAAGAGCTGCCCAGCACAAAAGTCAATAAAAACCTAGAATAGAGTTTATAGCGGTTGTCTATGTACATAATTAAATCCTTCAGGCACTTTAAAACTCGGCAGAATAAATGGTTATGCAAGAATGGCCTGCTGAGAGAAGAAATGCTTGTATCAGCTTTAACCAGCTGGTTTATGCTTGGCGTTTTCTGTGTTGGAATGAGAAAGCTATTAGGACACTGGAAGACTGCAAGCCACATACAAATCATCTTTGTTACTGACACTTCAGGGAGTACTTTATGGTGGCTGTCAAGATCAATACAGGACTTGGTTTGTGCTTGCAAAAGTCAACCACCATTATTTCAAGAGGAGTTGTTAGTGACAAAGGCAGCATCCATTGCCAAATAATAAGGACCTTGCTGTGTTTTAAGCTTCTTTGCTCTGAAGGAAAGTTAATGTTTGTGATGGGCTATGCCTGTGTATGAATTCCAGGTCTGACAGTTTAGCAAAGGTTAATTGCTTGAAATGGTCTATTGCTGTAATAAAAGTTTTTTTTTTAAGAGAGAGAGAGAGAAGGAGAAAAGAGGACTGTACTTAGATTGAGTTTCACTGTTCTTCAGGGAATATGGTCTGAGGTGGTGGGATTGTTATTGGGGGGGGGGCGCAGAGGAAGTAGTTCTAAAAAAAGTGCTTAATTAATGTCCCCAATAGGAAAATCATAGGGTTTGCTTCTTTCACTGGCCCTCAAAGTTATGATAAATGATAGCACAAGGAAAAGATAACCTACCATGAGAGTAGGATCACCAAGGCCAAATACTAAAACTCCCAGCTGACTGCCCCATACACTGCAGCCTCTGTTCATGTTTATTTTTTCTGCTCACTCTTGGTTTCGTCAATCAGTATGATAGACGATAACTCCTGACTAGAGCAGCCTGCGTCCTGCTCTCTCACGGTGGGTAGCATGTTGTGGTTGGCGCCGTGCAGTCGGAGGATCACCCGCATCAGAAGCATCAGGGGGATGAGGTACGGAGCAGTCTTCCAGCAACCAGATCCTTGGAGAATAGGAGGCAGGGGTGTTATCAGCACCAAGTGGGTTTGCCAAGAAAATGACCACACATTAGTAGCTTTGTTTGGGTAGAGTCTGGGAAGGGGGGCTCTCAGAATTGAGACACTCTCTGTTAAATCATCCTAGTTTGAAGTGTTAAAAGACAGCTTGTTTCCAACCGCCCTTCCCCCTCTTATTCTTATTGCCAAAGGCAACTCCGTTACAAGATTCTAAGAAACCTAGGGTGTCTATTCCACACACACACACACACACACACACACACACACACACACAGCATCCTAGAATTCAAATACAATCACTTTCCTTATAAAATAGCACTGCATTTCACACTTCCAGGTGAATCTGTGCTCTTGTAACCAAACAGTTTGTTTGTTTTTAAAGAAAAAAAATGTTTAAAGGCTTTTTTTTTGGGGGGGGGGGTGGAAACAGCACAATGCAGTGCTTGAATTAGGTGATGACATGTGAAATGCTCTTCAGTAAGCCAACAGCTCACCAAATAGATGAAATTTCCTGAAAAGTGCAGGGGAACTAATGCTGCTTACCTGCATGAGTCTGTGTTCATGTACAAATGTCACATACCTATGTAGATGTTTCCTTTAGAATTTTTATTTCACTAACTAGAGACATAATATAGATTATGGCTGACATCCAATGAAATAAATCTTAGCCAATTGATCGCATGGGGTTGTATTAATTAATCAGTTAATCACTTTATTATATTTCCATGAATTTGCATATGAATGAACCATAATTCTGAAGAAAAAATGCACTGTGTGCTCTCAGCAAGTCCCCTTAAACTCAGAAATGGCAGGGTGTTTGAGCAAACAATTCTGTCACACTGGTAATGTTCAGACAATTGCTTAGCACTATGTGAATGAGCTACCACAACCCTTAGGCTCTCCTCCTGCGTAGTCAAGAAAAGGACTTTGCTTCTGGTTCTTGTAAACTCAGTTTGTTGTTTCATCCAAACTTGGGGTATGGTTTATAACCAGCTGTGGTCAGTTTTAAAAGAAGGCAACTTCAAACCATGGGTTATGAACCTGGCTTTTAAAAACTACACATAGTTAGCATAAATCACAATTACTAGTTTGGATGAATCAACAAATTTAAAGGAAACTAAAAGTAAATGTTGTGGAAATTCTCCTCTCAGCCAACTGGGAGGATGAGAGGGAAGGCAGGAGAACATGAACCCAAGATTCAGGTAGGTAGCTGTGTTGGTCTGTCACAGTTGAAATGAATAATTTTTTTAAAAAAATTGTCCAGTAGCACCTTAAGGTAAAGTAAAGGGACCCCTGACCATTAGGTCCAGTCGTGACCGACTCTGGGGTTGCGCGCTCATCTCGCATTATTGGCCGAGGGAGCCGGCGTATAGCTTCCAGGTCATGTGGCCAGAATGACAAAGTCACTTCTGGCGAACCAGAGCAACACACAGAAATGCCGTTTACCTTCCTGCTGTAGCGGTTCCTATTTATCTACTTGCATTTTGACGTGCTTTCGAACTGCTAGGTTGGCAGGAGCTGGGACCGACCAATGGGAGCTCACCCCGTCACAGGGATTCGAACCGCTGACCTTCTGACCAGCAAGCCCTAGGCTCAGTGGTTTAACCCACAGCGCCACCTGGGTCCCCATAGTAGCACCTTAGAGACCACCTAAGTATGAAGAAGTGTGCATGCACACGAACGCTTATACCAGAACAAACTTAGTTGGTCTCTAAGGTGCTAATGAGCCCAAGACTCACTGTTGCTTGTTCACTCAGCACTGAGTCATGGTTCAGTGGACACTGCAATTGATCACCTTGGGTGATATGTTGAGAATGGTCATTCTATTGACCTTGGGCATTTACCAAGACCCAAGTAGAGCAATCTCATTGTCTTACAGAGTTGGCTCTGCATGTTTATTATCTATGTTTTTAAGCTCTTTACAGCCTGGCTGTGTGGGTTATTATGGTTTCCAACGCTGGAGAGTGAAGGAAATAAGCAATACAAAATTCTTCTGATAACTTGTGGTGCAACATTGGTCATCTGTTTCCTGTCCAACATGCCCCCACACCCACAATTTAATTGCAATTCTTTCCCAAGAACAAATGCTTCTGAATTCTCTCATCTTTGCCAGAGATTCCAATGAGATGACAGTGTCACTTAAGTTCTCTATCTTCTGTTATCAGCTTGTGAATATGTTTGCCCTTCAACATAGTAGTTCAAATAAAACACTCTTTTAAAAAATTCTCACCAGCATTCTCACTAATAAATCCTTCTTCGCTACAACAGTGAAACTGAACACCGAAATATTAGTTTTATTCAAGCTAATTATCTTACTGCTTGCTCATGAACTAAAGGATTTAGGGGTTGGTCTGTTTCTAGTTATCCTGCCAAGGCTTCTGACTTGATGGAGGGGGACTGTTTCATAGTACTTGGCCTCCCAACCTTTGTAACCCCTAGTTTCCTCTCTTTTCTGAATCATAGGTTTACCTTCTCCCCTTCTGCAAGAAGATTGAAAGCTTATTTAACTACAAACTGGCTGCAGACACCAAATCATTGGTAGTCATTTCAAAATAGATCTTTTCTCGTCCAAATATTCTCCTTGAAAAATGAGGTAGAGACTGTTGTGACTGCTGATAGAAAAGAATCTGGCTATTAATAAAAAGCAGACAAGAATCTTGAAACAGGGCTTCCACTGTTACCAGTTTGACACTTTATATTACTTTATTTAGTGCAACACCTGCAGCTGCTCAATATGTTCATGGCTGAAATAACCCAGGGCCTTCAGATAAAGTACTACATATACTTTGATTAAATTAGTTGTACTTACCATGTAAGCATCAATGAAAAGGCAAACTATTTGTTAAGTGCACAGAAGATAATAAAATGAGTGGGCCAAAGCTGGGGGATGGTTTGTTGGTTTGTTTTTGCATTTATTGACATTAAAACTGCCTCTTAATGCAGTCATCCCTGACCGCCCCCACCCCAAGTGTATGATTTTGGGTTTTTTGGTCTGCATCAAAATGCAAATGATTCAAGCAGGTGTTACGAATGTTACACCATGGACTCTGATGCTGGTTTCACTATCATTCCATGCCCTTCAAAAAGTAGGGTGCTAAAGTCACTATCTCGGTCCCCTGGCAGGCATTAAGCATCCATGGTAAATCACTATGCCAGTCCGAAGTGCTCCCGTTCAGGGTTCCTGCCAGCCTGCCAGCGAGCCATGGCTTTTTTCAGCACACTTCGTTCCATTTCCTTTCCCCACTAGTATTCTGTCTACCCCCCTAACAAACAAACATTCAGTGGCTATTCTGGCTATTGAGCATATTTGGTCCTCATTGACCTTTTGGGTTCCCCTCCTAGGGTTCTTTTACAAACATTAGAACCTAAGTACAGTGGTACCTCTGGTTAAGAACTTAATTCATTCCGGAGGTCTGTTTTTAACCTGAAACTGTTCTTAACCTGAGGTACCACTTTAGCTAATGGGGCCTCCCACTGCCGCTGTGCCGCTGCCACGTGATTTCTGTTCTCATCCTGAGGTAAAGTTCTTAACCTGAGATACTGCTTCCGGGGTTAACAGAGTCTGTAACCTGAAGTGTCTGTAACCCGAGGTGTCTGTAACCCGAGGTACTGCTGTAGGTGCCTTATGCTGAATCAGACCATTGGTCCATCTAGCTCAGTTTTGTCTACACTGACTAGAAATGGCTCTCCAAAGTTTCAGAAAGGGTTTTTTCCTTTTCATGCCTGGAGATGCCAGGTAGCAATAGAGACCTTAAAAAAGCTTTACTTCTGCAGACCTTGGGTTGACCCAAGCTTGATATTACCTTCGCTTGGGTTGACCCAAGCTTGATATTACCTTCGCTGTGCCACTATGACTATGTAAGCAAAAACACTTGGAGAATGTTAGGATACATCTCAGTCCTTGTGGCTTTGAATAGTGTCGGAGTAGGCATCCTAACTGATGTTTGTTTTTCTCTCTCATGTAGCAGCGATGTGCAATTTATATCCCACTAAATTACAGTGGTCTCTAAGCAGTGTACATCAAGCTCAACCCATACAATAAAGATAAAATCAGTTTAAAAGCTAACTATAAAAGTGGAAATGACTTAACATGCCTGCTGGAACAAAAAATAAATAAAAAATGGACAGTTCTTGGTGAATGTCAGCTATGCATTTGAACACTGGGGGTCCACTAACAGGAATTCCTCCCAAGAGCTCAGTGATTGAGCTGAGATATAAGGAATGAGGCAGTTCCTAAGGTATCCTGGATGCAAGAAACTAAGGACCTTGTAAATTAATACAAGAAACATAAACCTGGCCCAATATGGGTGGCCAGTACAAGCTTTAAAGCACCAGAGTTATGTGCTGGTGATAGTGTATCCCCATAAATAGTCTAGCTACAGCATTTTGCACCAGCTGGAGCTTCCGGACCAGGCCCAAGGGTAGTCCCACATAGATTACATTGCAATAATTACGTACTGAGGATACCAGTGCCAGAATCACAGTGGCCCAACTATCCCCATGCAAGAATGGCTGTAGTTGGACAATCCAGTGAGTTGATCAGGATTTATAGTTAAATTCTATTTCTATCTTTATCTCTGGACTTTTTGGAAATTCTTTTTTGGTTTATATACTTTTGAAATGTGAGTTCGAACTTTATTTTTAAGAATGCAGCCAGCTTGTTAAAATGGAGTCGAGAAAATAGACTGCGATTATATTCCACCCCATGTGACAAGTTTTGACCTTGACAGGACTGAACTATGTCAACAAAAAGGTACCCGCCTGAGTTTCAGCGGACTGTTTTGACCTTAATGTGGGAAGCAAGAATAGAACTATGTCAAGAGGAGACACAACGGCAAGTGTTACAGCAACAATTCCAGATGATGATGGCAGAATATGATTTCTTAGAAGATGAAGCTTTTGAAACTGAAGAAGACGAATGTGAGAATGACAATGATGAGGTCTGTGATGACTTAACACAAAATGAAGCCCATCACGAAAAAAATGATGATTTTACTCTACAAAAAGTTGGATGGAGTGCCTCCCCTTCGAGGGGGGCACGATTGGACTTACTGGAACTCCAGAATGACCACAGGGAAGAAGGAAAAATTAAGCAGAGAAGAGAAGAAGCTCAGGGGTCTGATATGGAGGCCTGGATGGCAAAAGACTGTAAACAGGGGGTGGGGTGAAGGGAAAGTGAAGTTGTGATTGTAAGGATGGGTTAATAGGACTATAACTGGACTGCTGACTATGGAACTTGCTGGATTGGTGGGGTGGAGCCAGTACTCGGGGGGGTGTAAGGTTAGTTTGGGAATAATTATAGGTTTAAAAAGTGAATAGATTCTGGAAAAAGGTGAAAATATGGAGGCCTATAGAGGGGTAAAAATTAGGCACGGGAAGAAAAAATGGGAGTTTGATTTCTCAGTGATTGGACAATAGGCGAAAGTGATAATAGTTAGTTTAAAAGTGGTACAAGATATAAAGGTGTATGTTATAAAATATGAACTATGAAACTGTTGAAGATGATAAATAAGGGAGGAAAACCGGGGAAGGGGGGAGGGTGGGGAAGCCCACAAAATATGGTTTAACAATTATGAATTTAACAATTATGATGAATTTTTTTTTGTCTTTTTTCCTTTTTGTCTTTTTTTTTCTTCTCTTTTTTCTCTTTTTCTCTTTTTGTATTTTCTTTTTTTTTTTGGTATGACAATAGATGGTTGGATGGATGAACTCCTGCGTACTGCCCTGGTTCACTGGAGCTCCCTGGTGGCAGGGGGGGGCTTCGGGGGCAGGGGAGGGGGAGGAGGACAGAAACCCAATCATAAAATGGACCACTTCTGACTGTTCACCTGCGTGGGATACTTCTGTGGCAGGGGAGGACCCATGGAGGGGGGTGGGAAGAAGGTGGAAAAGGTGTATATGTATGTACCATCTTTTGTAATTTGTAAAATCAATAAAAATTATGTTTAAAAAAAAAAGAATGGCTGTAGTTGGGGTATCATTTGTAGCTGGTAAAAGGAACTCCTAGCCAATGAGGCTACTTGAGCCTCCAGTGACAAAGATGGGCGTAGGAGCACCCCCAGACTCTGAACCTGTTCTTTCAGGGAGAATGTAACCTGGGTTAAAATATGGTCTTCTTAGGTGGGATGTGGGCTATTGGAAATAGAAAATATGGTAAGGGGACACAAGGAATGGGTAAATACTAAAGGAAAATAGCAACTGCCTTACATTCCTTCAAGGAAGTACTTTTCACACAGCTGGTACTGTATAAATATTTGTAGTAACAACAGCAAAAGTAGTGCTGCTGCTGCTGCTGGTAGTAGTGCTGGTAGTATATTAAATCAGACGAATAGTAGCAACATAGTAGTCATTGGAAATACTCAAGTCAGTCCATTGTTATGGCCACTAAATGACCATCTCTTCAGTAGTGGGAGGACTTCTCCTGAGCAGTGGTTATAAATTTCAGGATGCTGATCTAAGAAGAGCTGATATGTATACTTTGAGAATGACCTCTGTAGATGATCTCAGGGCCCAGGCAGGTATATAAGGAAAAGGAGAGCCTTCAGATCATTTGGCCCCAAGCTGTGAAGTACTTAATTAAATATAGGTAAAGGTAAAGGGATCCCTGACCATTAGGCCCAGTCGTGACTGACTCTGGGGTTGTGGTGCTCATCTCGCGTTATTGGCCGAGTAAGCCGGCGTACAACTTCCAGGTCATGTGGCCAGCATGACAGAGCCGCTTCTGGCGAACCAGAGCAGCACACAGAAACGCTGTTTACCTTCCCGCTGTAGCAGTACCTATTTATCTACATGCACTTTGACGTGCTTTCAAACTGGTAGGTTGGCAGGAACTGGGACCGAGCAACGGGAGCTCACCCCATCGCGGGGATTCAAACTGCCGACCTTCTGATTGGCAAGCCCTAGGCTCAGTGGTTTAACCCACAGCACCACCTGCGTCCCTTAATTAAATATACCTAAGTACAATTGATTCTGATGGGGCTTGGGTGCTTAACTGTGCACTATGTTGTATCTTAAATTTGGGAAGTTCATTGCATTCTCTGTTTTACCTTGCTCCTTCTCATAACAACTTTGTGTGGGAAGTCCCTATTATTTCCATTTTACAAATAGAGGAACTCGAGCTGATTGATAGTGACTTACTAATGATTCCAGGGTAGATATTGGCGTTTGTTTACTAGACCACACTTGATATGAGATATTGGAAAGGTTTTTTAAAATGCTTAATTTAACCCATGTCTCACTAGGCTTTGAATGGGTTTTCAATGCCAGAGCTAAGTATATCAAAGAGTGACATAATATTAATAATTACAGGTAGGTAGTAATGTTGGTCTGCCGTAGTCGAAACAAAATTAAAAAAATCCTTCCAGTAGCACCTTAGAGACCAACTAAGTTTGTCATTGGTATGAGCTTTCGTGTGCATGGTATCTGAAGAAGTGTGCATGCACACGAAAGCTCATACCAATGACAAACTTAGTTGGTCTCTAAGGTGCTACTGGAAGGATTTTTTTTATAATACTGTACTGTATTAATAAGAGAGAGTAGTTAAACTTGTACAGAAGGTCTTTCTTGCAGTACTGAATAATCACACATAATCAACCTTCAGTGAGTGAGATTACATGAAAGTATTCTAAGTGAATTGGACCCAATTCACACATGATTTTCACATCCCCTTGAATACTCAGTGTTTGATGACTCATTCTACTCTGGAACTATTCAAAGCCACAATTATTAATTTGTGACCAGAATCTACTGAAAAGCATTGTATCTGATGTAACATGAAAGTTCTTTCCTTAGCATTAGGCCTGGAATGGCTCATTCACACAAGCAAAACATCACTTAATGCCATAGCTGCCAAGTTTTCCCTTTTCTCACGAGGAAGCCTATTCAACATAAGGGAAAATCCCTTTAAAAAAGGGATAACTTGGCAGCTATGCTTAATGCTGAAAACATAAAGTGATAAATATGCTTGTATAAACCAGTTGTTGTAGGCAGTTTGAACCCCAACAGTTATCATTCTCATTTCTAGAAATTATGCACATATTTATTTTGTTCAGGTTGTATTTATAATTAATTCAAAGGATCTGAGAATAAATTTATCTGAAACTAGCTATGTTGGGTGTGTGCATTTATATATATATTCAATAAATTAGTGATGCTAAATGAAGAGAAAAAGTTCCAATGGGTGGCTCAGTCCTGTGGTCTTAATTGCTCAGGGCTTGGCAGGCTAGGCCAATGGTGCTTTATATGTTCTGAGGTCAAGATGGCAACCACAAAAGCCTTGGAGGATACTTTGAAACTGTTAGCAAGATAAACGCCATTCAAGGCTCACCCGCATTCCAGTCTTCATTGATATTTGGCCTAATTTCCATTAAATGCTGTTGTGGCTGAAGTTTCTTTGTTCTAGTGAAACAGGGAGTTAAACAAACTGAATGTGCTCCTAAGTTTATCAAATGTAGACAGGAAATTATCAGTAAATTGGTTCTATAGAATTAGAAGCAGGAAATAGAGTTCACTGTTTTGGAACGGTAGCCAAATACTTCCTAATTGAAAAGCATGAGCAAATTAATGAAGGCTGTTTGAATTCCTCTGTTGGGCCTGTGGCACTGGACTCTAGCTACACCTATTGAAATACACACAATACTTATATTATCACCACACAGGTTTATGTCATATATTGATCTGATATCTAATATTGCAGCATCTGTTTGGAGCAGCATGTTAAAATCTGCCTTACTTGGGAACTGGAAATGACAACTTTCTATAGTTTCCCAATTTCTGGGATACGTTTGTTTTCATATTTTGAAAGACAATAAAAAATGGGCTCTCTGGACAATAGTATTCTCCAGGCTGCAGCGAAACATACCTAGAGTTGAATAACTAAAAAATTGAATTGACTCAACTATTTTGTTGAACACAAAATCTACTCTAAAAGTCTGCTGAAAGGCACCACCAGAGTTGTGGTAACAGAGTTGCAATAGCCATACATTGAGTGAATCACATGGGTACAACTTAGGGGCAGATAATTAGGCATGCATAAGAGAAACCAGAAAACCAATCAAAACTAAGCTGCAATCCACATTTGATGCTGGAAGTTGTCAGGGTTCTTCCTACCACTTTATGATTTCCCCCCCTCTAAAATAGACTGCTGTACTGACTCTGTGGCCACATTTCACCTATGAAATGCTTTTTCTCAATATTGACAAAGTTTTGTCTACTCTTCCATATACATGTTTGTCAGGTTATGTTAATCCAGCATGTAAATCCAGCATTGTGTCAAATCCAGTATGTTTGTCAAATTATGTCATGAATCTGAAACAAGTGTATTTGGCTGTGCCTTACAGTGTAGGGCTTAGAAACGGCATTAAATGTTATGGTAATTTGAAGGGCTAAGCAGAAATTATGTAAATTAGAAAACCCTTCTTCATTAGACTTCTGAAAGAGGTCAGTTAGGTCAAAACCCAGGGATGTGTACTCAAGCTGTATTGCTAGTTTTAAATACTAAAGTTCCCATAAGGCTTAAGAAACTATAGTTAATAATTCACAGATGGAATGGGTGATGAGTATATTATAAAATATACTAATGCCAATTCAAGTTTTCTTGTGCTGCTTCTTGTGTAACCAGAACTGCATGAGGTGTGCACGAGACAGGCATCAGTACGTTCAGGATAACACTGAGGTTTTCTGATGCCCAAAATATAGTTAGAAAAAAACCTAAGGGGGTAACAATCAAAAACCAACAACAGTAGCTCCATAATAAATCAGTTACACTGCATATAATGTTAGGTGAGTGAGAGGGGAAGAAACAGATAATGGGGTTGGAGGATGTGGATGGAAAAGAACAACAGACAGATACATACATAGGGTGGAAATAATCACTTCCTGTTTTACAGTAAGAAGTTATTTTTTTAAATATCCCTAGGGATGGAAGTAAGATCTACCTGTAATTTCTCAATGGAGAAATTAAAGTATTTAAAGTTGCAAGGATTAGGCAGAAGAGTGTCTACCCAAAACTTCAAATGGAGAAAGAAAATCCAAATAGGGAACGGGGACTCCAGTGAGGGCAGTGTGAATTGAGCATGCTCAATAAGCCTGTGATGCTGAGTAACTTTTGGTGGGTAGCGGTGGTGGAGGGGATGGGGGTGCTGAAGCCATGAACAAAATCATTACATACTAGCTGACCCGGCCACGCGTTGCTGTGGTTCTTTCCTGTGCTCCCACACACACCCTGTCCCGATCCATGACGTATCCTGCCCCTCCTCCCTCCACCCTGGCTCATCCCTGTGTTTCGGTAGGATACCCTTCCCTTTGTTGTCCCTGGGGAGTGTTGGCCCCTCCCCCATGTATCTCCATACCTTGGCCCCCACCCTTGGAGAAGGAACTGTTAGCTTCTAGGTTCTATTTCCCAGCATGCACTTTTGTCTGAGCCTTCTGTTGTCCCTGGGAAGTGTTGTCCCCTCCCCCCTGTATCTCCATACACTGGCCCCTGTGCATGCATCATGAACATTTCTATATATTTAGATTAAGGATCAGGGGTGATGATGTGCCCTGGGACGCAGAGAACTACTTAAAAAATCCTGAAGGGGGGGGTTTAAAAACAGGGCCACATTTTCTACCTGGACCGGCCCCTGTAAGGGCCTGGCAACAGAAGGTGCGTTCTGAAGCACCCGAGTTGTTCAGTTCCATAAAAAAAACCCAGGAAGTGGCAAGGGGAAGGTAGGGGATTGTAAATGGGCTGGGGTGTGTGCACTGCAAATATCTGGGGACTTAAACTGGGGAGAGAAAGTGAATGGTTGTAAGCCTCTGTGTCTTCTTTTTTAAAAAAAACAATCAGTTGTTTCTCCTAAAATAAGACATACCCATAAAATAAGTATCTCATGATGTTTTGAAGGATGGTATTTATTTTTGTCTTGTGGATTTGGGGGGGGGGTAGTGTTGCTAAATAGTAAAGTTAAAACCCCTTGCTGTGCAGGGGTCTATATAAATCAAGGGCCGTGCTGCGGTCTTTGCCACCACCACCCCCAGGCAGGCCTCGACCTCCACTTGGCAATGTTGGGTTTTTTGGGGGGGGGTTGGAGGGTAGTGGTGCTAAATGGTAAAGTAAAAACCCCTTGCTGTGCCCCCAAGTGCGTTGCTGTGGGTTTCCCCCCTCCCCGGGCCTGTCAGGGCCTACATAAAACAAAGGCCTAGTGGTCTGATAATGGCCGCCTTGGTGGTTTCAGTTGCTTGGTTGATGATGATGTCATTTGGTTTGTGGGTGTGGCTTAGATTTCACAGGAAGGGAGGGGGTGTACTGTTTTTAATTAGGTTTTGTAATTTTGGATTATGCGGAATGCTTTATCTGAGTGGATGTAGCAACCGAGTAATTTCGTTGTTCCCGCAAGGGGAGAATGACAATAAAGATATCTTATCTTATCTTATCTATCTTATCTTAAGTACGCTTCAGGTTGAGTACTCCACGGACCTGTCTGGAACGGATTAATCCACTTTCCATTACTTTCAATGGGAAAGTTCACTTCAGGTTAAGTACGCTTCATTTTAAGTACTCTGTGGACTGTCTGGAATGGATTAATCCACTTTCCATTACTTTCAATGGGAAAGTTTGCTTCAGGTTAAGTACGCTTCAGGTTAAGTACAGACATCCGGAACCAATTGTGGTTGTAAACCGAGGTACCACTGTAGAGTAAAAATGCTTTCATTAAGCAAACAAAGTCTATTAGGAATATCTGCTGAACAATCTGTTCAGAGAATTATAGAACTGTAGAGTTGTAAGGGACCCCGAGGATCGTCTAGTCCAAACCCTTGAATTAGTAGGAATATGCAGCTGTCCCATGAAAGGATCGAACCTGCAACCTTAACATTATCAGCACCATGTTCTAACCAACTGATAGAATCATAGAATTGTGGAATTGTAGATACCCCAAGGATCATCTATGCCAACCCCCTGCAATGCATGAATCTCAACTAAATCATCAATGAAATATGACCATCCAGCCTCTGCTTAAAAACCTCCAGTAAACCACCTTCTGAGACAGTCTATTCCAATGTCAAACGGCTCTTACTGTTAGAAAGTTCTTCCTAATGTTTAATCAGAATCTCCTTTCTTGAAACTTGAATCCATTGGTTCAGGTCCTACCGTCTAAAGCAAGACAAAACAAGTTTGCTTCATAGCTTTCATTGATTTCAAGGACACTTGATCGGGATATTTTCCCAGTGGATGGTGCCCAAAGCCAACATTTCTCAATTGGCTTTTTTCAAACAATTTATTCCAGGATTGACCTATTAGGGTTTAAGGACTAGCAGACATGATCTACTGAATAAATACTCCCCCCTGTGTATTTTCCAAATTTGATGAGAACAAAAGAACATTCCTCTCAGGTCCAAGTTATTTTGCCAGAACTGGGTCACTCTCACTGTTGCTTTCCACTTGGGGATGTCATTCAGGAGTAACGTTTTCTTTGAGATCTTTTGCTTATTTGTCCT
Source organism: Zootoca vivipara (assembly GCF_965207765.1). Lineage (NCBI taxonomy): Eukaryota > Metazoa > Chordata > Lepidosauria > Squamata > Lacertidae > Zootoca > Zootoca vivipara. The sequence goes on along the minus strand of NC_142588.1, from coordinate 81,570,473 downwards.
GTGATTACATGTATGAGCTTCCAAAATTTATGAGATCAAAGGCCAAGTGAAAGGCCACAGTTCACAGGTCATGTGAGAGGCTAACATTTGTGAAATCAAGGAAATGATAGGACAGTGCCAAGGGAAAGGTCAAGAGTCAAGTGAAAGGCTCAAGACAGATGAAAGCAAGGAGTCTGCACACTCAACAGACCACACAGCAAAATGCCCTCATGCCGAAATAATCATTACCAAGTCACCATCCAATTTTGGTTCTCTGATAATAACCATGGCCACAAAGGATGAGCTGATGAGATGGTATGGTTCGGATGTAATTCTAAGTTAATGTTTGTGGCTATTTCATTTCAAGAGGTAAAGGCTGTCACGTGGAAATGCACAGCACAGAAAAACGTGCAAAGAATAAAAATATGCAGGGTGGTGTATATTGGATAGGCGTTCTCATTATGTTGCAGAGCATGTTCAGAACAGCTGATCTGAATGTATACTTAGAAACAAGCAGGCAGGAAGTTGAATACTGAAGCAAGATTTATTTATTTATTTTGTCTGGTATATGACAAAGGTGCAGTTGTATGAGTTACAGACAACTCAGAAGTTATGCAGGGGTTAGGTTCCAGGAATTGCATGTAAAGCCGAAGTTGCATATAGCCAGAACAACTCTGGACCCCCCCTCCCCAACAACCATCCCTATGTTTCTGGAGCTGGCGCACCAAGTGAGCCTTGGTTCCCACACAAAACAGAAAGGAAGAATCTCATTGTGCACATGGAAGTCCTTTCCCCCACTGATTCTTGTTTGTACATTTCTGCCATCTCTAATTAAAGTTGAAAAAGAGTAACAAAGATTCTCCAACCTGAAGATACGTCCCTACCGTGCTCTATGTCAATACCTTACCCTCTGGGAATTGTACATTGTCTATCTCTGTAGCATGGCTTGCACCATAAGGTATGTTAGAACACAAGAAACTGCCTTAAACTGAATCAGATCACTGGTCTATCCAGCTCAGCATTGTCCATATTGACTGGTCATGACCCTCCAGGATTTCAGATCTTCCACTTGGAAGGTGGGTGCTCTAGCACTGAGCCTTTCTCTCACTATAGAGGAATGTTTCATTACTGCAACACACTGCAATTAGAGTAACAACTGGGCATCAAAGCCAATAGTATTGTAACCACATCCATGTAGACCTCGTTGTGGTGTCATTTCCATGTAAAGGCAAATATAATATAACACAAAATGGCATTGTAATGTAATCTTTAAGGAATCCTATTGACAAACCACTTAATTCATGTAAAGCCAAATTATTTTCTGAAAAGGAATGTCCAGATGGGGCCTATTGAAGTCAATGGAAGTTCTTGCATATCTGAGGGCAGATCTTGCCCCAAAGTAAGCAAATAGCAAGTCTCGCATAACTATTCACGTTTCCTAAGTTTCTCTTCTCCTCACCTAGATATATTAATATTGCATTCATAAATCTTGGTGCTCTGCACTTTCAAACATTTAAGATTACAGGCTCTGGAAGAAATATAGCCAGCCAATTTATGTGCGACTCAAGTTGGAAACTGAAAAGGACAGGGGGTATTGAAAGATGGAACAATATTTTGAGAGCTGGTTAATTTTAAATCCATTGGGAACCATAAGTCTGGGCATTAATAGGCTTAGGGTGATAAAAGGAGCAATAATAGCATGCACATATAGATGGCATTGTCAAAAAGGAGCAATTAGTGGCAAAGAAAACATAGGTGTAGGCACATATGGTGAGCAGGCTGAAATGTAAAATAGTGCTTGAAGAAATAACCATGGACTAAATATGTCCTGCTAATCTTTGGGCAGTAAGAACTAATATCAGTGCTTTAACTGCTTAATTACAGAATCAGAACAAAAAGAACCAGATTAATAAACTGAAAAACTAGAGTAGTCCCTAGTTATCCTTATAGAATAGAACACTGATGCCTAAACCTGATATGTCAAATAAAACTTTAAGTCAGTAATACAATGAAAACAGAATTAACTTCTGGCAATGTACTATTTGGAGAAAATCAAAATCTACCAGCAATGCTCCATCAAAATTGTTGCAAAGTCCAGCCAAATTGCAGGAGGTGGGGGACAAACTTTTCTCAGTGGATGGTTTATCTAGTAGCCCATTTCTGCACAATGCTTTAATTGTGAATATTAATAATGAGAAACTGACAATAGCCTGAAAGTAGTCTTCAGCAGGGGTAGTAAGTCTCGGAGTTCCTTCATCAAGGGTATTTAAAGTGGTTCCTTCCAAATGTTGTGGACTACAGCTCCCATCTGCATGAGCCCTGAGCTAGCAGGGCCAATAGTCTAGGATGATGGGAACTGTAGTCCACAGTATCTGAGAAGCACCATGTTGGCTACCCCTGCCCTCAAAATTCCATAGTGGGATCCTGGATTGACCAAAACAAAAAAAACATCAGTTGGTCTCCATCCCAAACTCCAGGGATACCAAAATTGCCACCACCCAAGAGGAACTTAATAGCTATATAGCAGAATAGTTTTGACATTGGGAAAGTATGGTTTGCGTCTGTCTTTGAAGAAAAATAGCATAATTTTTCAGTGTATATTTAAAATACTTGTCCTACTGTGGCTGAAGCCTGCAGAACTATTTATGTCTTTTAGAGGTCAGACTTATAATGGAGTGATTGGTACTTCCAGGCTGAGGGCCAAAGGCCTAATGTTTAAGCATGTCCTTAAGACCCAAGTATTCCAAGGGCACTTCATTGTCTTAAGTGCTTCTCTTCTATTAAAAAAAATGTTTTCCTTAAGGGGAAGGAGTAGGATGACATTAAGGACTGAGCCAACTCCTTTTAAAACTTTTTCATTGACTTCAAGGAGCATTAAATAAGGTCCCAGCTGTTTTCTCTTTAATCAATATATGTAATTCAACGTATTTTGCACGGTCTTTTTAATTAGGGTGTTTTGTGTTTTTTGGTCTTATCATTATCAAATTAATAGTAGCAGAGTCAAACTACAAGGTCAATAGGAAATCAGCTGGGGAGTCTTCCAGTTTGTGAAAAAGAATTATGGGCAATATTAAGATAGAGCTAAAAAACCAGGTATCTTCAACCTTTTTAGACCAAGGACACACTTTTAACCCAAACATGCATTTGGGAATTCATTTCTTAATCTTTTACCATATATTTGCATGGTGGTAGTGCTGCTGTTGTGGCCCACCTTCGATCAGGCCATTACCCACACATTGGTCTCAACCCACCAACTGAAGACCACTGTGCTATAGCACTGAACTATGGCTCCTTCTCATCACACTGATAGTGCACTGATAATGGCATACAAACAAGTCCTTCCACGTAATGTTATGTATGCTATATCCTGCACTTGCTTGCTTGCTTCTTACTTCAGCCTCCTCAACCTGGTTACTTGTGTAGCCCAACATAGTCCCTTCAACTCCACATCCACAAAAAAGCTTTTGATATCTTTTCAAGAAAATGTACCATAAGTAGAGCCATCACAGCCTTTGACCTGGGAAGCAGCATTTACATTTCAGCTTCTTAAAGTTATACACCTGTCCCAATAAAATGTAACAGACAGGTTGTAACCTTATCTACTAACTTATTGATTTGCTGTCACATTGAAGTGAAGGAAGTTCATAAGATAAGGTCAATTCTTTTTGAACTCAATACCAGCTAAATAGATAGCTGAGTGCCGTGACTAAAGCCATGGCCGGCATGTACTTGTCCTTTCTCTGTTATTACAATCTTCAAGATGCAGAGCATTAATAGTTTTTAAAGGAAGTCAAATAGGATGGGAAGCAGCATGCTTACTCCAAGATCTATGACTGATAAGAGTTAATGTCTATGTACTTTTAATGATCTTATAATTTTATAAACTTCTATCACATCACTTTTTCCTAAGTGTCAGATTTTGTACACTTCTGGTTTTGGTTGCTCTAGAAGATATCTTAATGACGTAGTAGAAGATTCACTGAAGTATCAGCTCAGTGCACAATGGCAAAGGCAAATTCCATGCTGGCAATTACTCATGACAAATTTCACAGAGGATCTCCTTTTTTTAGTCAACTGTGGCTGAAATAACAAAAAAGTTCAGTTGCAGCTTAATTTGGGAAGAGACTGAAAATAAAATGGCAAGTTACTATAATTCCACCATAATTCCGGTTTATGCACCTTCTATTTAGAATATGTGCGGCTCTCAGATATTATGACCAAGGACGTGCAAGAGGGCTCGGCCAAAGCCTTTAGAGGGTAGAACATATCCCTTCACAGAATTCATGTCTATTGTGGCTATGAGCTAGCCATTATAAAAATGGAAGCTCTCTTTATTTAGAGACAATATGCTTCTGAATGGGACGCAGGTGGTGTTGTGGGTTAAACTACTGAGCCTAGGGCTTGCTGATCAGAAGGTTGGCAGTTCAAATCCCTGTGACGGGGTGAGCTCCCGTTGCTCGGTCCCAGCTCCTGCCAACCTAGCAGTTCAAAAGCACGTCAAAGTGCAAGTAGATAAATAAGTACCACTCCAAGCGGGAAGGTAAACGGCTTTTCCGTGCGCTGCTCTGGTTCGCCAGAAGCGGCTTAGTCATGCTGGCTACATGACCCGGAAGCTATACGCCGGCTCCCTCGGCCAATAACACGAGATGAGCATCGCAATCCCAGAGTCGGTCACGACTGGACCTAATGGTCAGGGATCCCTTTACCTTTATGCTTCTGAATGCCAGAAGACAAAGACAAAAGATGACAGTGACCATCATGCCCTGCCTCTGAAGTTCCCAGAAGCATCTGGCTGGCCACTTTTGGAGACAGAATATTGGGCTAGATGATTTTTGGTCTGACCATCTGATCCTGCTGGGCAGTTCTTGTGTCCTTATGTCAGGAGAAGTCTGGTATGCATGCATGTCCAAAAAGTACTTTAGCTCCCCTTGAGTTCAATGGAATATTTAGGCATATGCTTAAATCTCTACCTTTTGTTGTTTTTTTAACTAAGGTTTTAAAGGAATTTATGTAAGGTAAACTTGAAAATAATTTGGAATTTCTATTAATTGTTTTTAGATAATTAAAATAACAATTATTTATCTTTATTCGACTTCAGTGGTATGAAATATTATTATATATTTTTAAAATCTAAAAATAAGCAGAAAAATCTTGTTTCTGTGATAAAGCCCAGTTCTTTTCTAATAGGATTTTTTTCCCTTATTCAATTTTATTGTGACTGGAACGCAATTATACAAACTATAATTTGATTTTTTTTGGAGGGGGAACCCTTTTTCAGCTTCGGTGGGGTGACTTCCTACACTTGGACCGAGATAGATAAATGACCACAAGAAAACTTCACAGTATTAGTGTTTCCACTTAATGTGGCAATGAGCTCTAATTTGATTGGTAAAAAATTCATTTGGTGTACCTCTGCCCCTTTTCTGCTGGATAATGAAAATTTATATCTGTGCTTTAGACATCTGGGGAAGGCGTGACAGCTTTGGGGCCGAATGAAAGATTATACCACAGTGACCCCTGTCAGCATTTCCTCACACTCTGGTTACCCGAAACCCAACAGCAGTCAAGCATATTTTTTGTCTCTCTCTCTCTTCCCCCCTCTTTTTTTGCACCAGAGCAGACTCTCATTTTATTTTCGAAGGTTAATGACACTGTAAATCTAATAGGCCATTTTAGTGCCATCGTGTGGGTATTAAAAGTCACATGACTGGTCAGACGACCATATGGACGTGGTTTGGCATTGTCTGATAGTGGGAATGGCAGGCTGTTATGGGGCTATAAGAACAGAGCCTGTTTCTAATTACTCGCTGACAGGGAGAGCAGCTTTTACATTAATTAATTTGAAACCTGCTAATGATTTTCTTTGCCTTCTTTGCTAGATTTTGTTCTTTGCATAAGCTCTTACATACTCCAAGCCCCAAATTCACCATGATTGTGGTACGAATGATAGATTTTGAGATCTGGTGTAGTGGTATGTCTAGAAGTGTATGAGTTGTGAAAGAAGATGTCCCCATAGGCTCAGCAGGTGACCTTAGGTAAGCAGCTATCCTTCAGCCTTAACCCCCACCCCAACACCCACAACTGCAGTATGGGGATCATTATAGTGACTTGCTTTATAGGGTTGATGTACCGGTATCTGAGAGAACATATGTGAAGCCTGTTAAACATTCAAAAAGTTAAGTGGGTTGCATGCAGGCTCTGCCTCCTACAATGGAAGGGATCCTTCCATCCACAGAAGACTTCTGGTCCATTGACGGATTCCTGCTAGTACAACAGAAAAGAGGCAATTTTATCTTTTCTTACAACCCCCAGTATCCCTAAAAATCTTCTCTGAATGGTTGGGAGACTTTCCCGAAGTGTAGGGAATAGTGAGATCTGCAGGAGGAATGGGGAACAAATAGCTGAACATCACCTTCTTGCATTTCTGAAGCAAGAGCACCCTGAGCAGAAATCCACTCGGGATGTTACCACCAGCGAGAGCCAGCTTAATGAAAAAGTATTGGAAGCTACTTAAACTCTTCATCCTACCCAATCTTCTGTTTAATTACACAGAAAGTAATGTTTAATTTGGCTATTTGTGTTTCACTTGAAATTAATTTTTCAGTGGCAGTCACTTAGGTGTTTTTTGTTTTGTTTTTTACTATAGCCTCAGTTGGCTATGGCTGTGAATGTGGAGATGAAGGAGGTCCTGTGTGTCTGATGTTTCTGCAGTTCCTCTCATACTAAGAATGATTAGGAGTTTAAGATTCTAACTGAATTTACTCATTTAGCTGTCTTGCCTTACTTCTCAAATGGAATAAAGATAGAGATGGAATTCATCCTTCCCTCCCTACTTTTATGCTGTATTCATGCTGCTTTCTGCCAGTGTTGGTCCAAACACATGGATAACTGAGTGGGGGTGGGGTGGGCGGGAGTGGGAATCCATATGGCACACTTGATAGCATTTGTAGTTTTCCTATTAAATTTAGGTGAACTGAGTCCCCCTTGAATGGCCTTGGTCAAGCAACCTACTCATAGCTGTCAAGTTCTCCCTTTTTAAAGGGAAATTTCCTTATGCTGAATAAGCTTCCTCGCGAGAAAAGGGAAAACTTGACAGCTATGAACCTACTCCCAGCCTGACGTGCTTCTAAGAATTCTAGTGGGTCCAATTCATGCCACCATTTTGTACCTTAACAAATTTCAACCCATTTTTATTTTTTTGTATGAAAGAAGAAAAGCCAGAGATGTTTTGTACTATACTTATTATTCCAATGTTCAGTCATCCTTTTTCTCTATTTATTTTCATACATTTTAATGAAGATTGATTTTTGCACATGAAATGAAGGTTCAGTTAATTAACATATCCAACTAAGTCATGTACAGAGTAGACTCATTTAAATCAATGGACCTTTTTAGACTATGATAGCTGCTTTATTTAGTTTGCCCATACAATTTTTTAGACAAACTGCTGTGGGCTGAGCTAGTTGGGCCAAGCTAGTGTTTGGAAGACAGAAGTTTCCCAAATGTGTAATGCAAATTCCTACACAAAAAGGCAGGAACTGTGGACAAGAGTTCCCTGAAACTGAAAGGCAAATGACATTCCTCTATCCCCAGAATTTATTGTAATGTTAACAGGTTTTTTAACAGACTAATGTTGAAAGAGTTCTCTGTCAGTACTATGTTCAAAAACAACTAACCGTGGTTCCCAATCTTTTTTGGCCATGCCCCACCTAAGCATCTCTAAAATCCTGATGCCCCCCCCCACATGACATATAATTCTTATGATTCAAAAAGTGAACTCCTTTTCATGTGGAGGAAACATAAAAGGTCATTCACTGTTAATAACTCATTCTCAAATTGCCCCCCTTAAAAATCAAATTGCTCTCCTATGGGATGCATAGCTGCCAAGTTATCCCTTTTTAAAAGGGATTTTCCATTATGCTGAATGGGCTTCCTCGCGAGAAAAGGGAAAACTTGGCAGCTATGATGGGGTGTATGCCCCACGTCGGGAACCACAGCACTAGAATTAATGTTTTTTTAATCTTCCAAAATCATGTTTACTAAACCAGAATAGAAAGTACTAAGAAATCCAAGGGGAATCTAGACTACCTTTGACACCCTAATCAGAAATTAATCAAATTAGGTGAGGAAAAGCAGTCTGTTTAGACTCTGCCACTCTTTCTGTCAAATAGAGACTAGCCTAAGCTATCTTATCTCTGAAGAGTGTAGCAAATTTGTCATGGCAGCCTGATGAAAACGCCAGCAATGTAGCATTAATCAATCAGACTGCATATTGTCCACACCATTTTGTTTTTAGTTGAATGGTTTCTGCAGGTTTACATGACATTTCTTGACCTCTGCTGCCTTAGCACCTGTTCTTCTATAGAAGAAAACCAGATTTCTTGTATTCATTTTCCAATAATTTCAATGCCAACAAAATGTGATAGTCCCTAAGAAGCCCGCAAAATGCAGCCTGCTTGTAACTGGAGGCTTGATCAGCAGTCCCTCCTTGACTTATTTTTCATGTGTAGGCTGCTCTACACGTGGTTGATTATTGTCACATGTATTAACAAATTTGATTGTTGTCATCTGTATTAGAAAGCTACATGAAGGGCAGATGGTTAGAGCATTTGACTACATTCAAATGGTTCATAATGGATCAAGAATACCAAGCCTAGTGAATAGTCTGGGAAAATCTGGTGCTAAAGCAGGTAAAGGCCTATCAGCAATGATGATAGGAGATAATCAGAAATCCTATGCAAGTCTGGAAGTTTAAGTGGCAAAAATAAATATTTAGACTGTTGAAAATGAAATTAAAAAATGGATCATGAACCTGGGGGTTCAAACCTCATTTTAGCAACAGATTTAGTCTTCAGCTGTCTATCAGCTCTTACCTTCATCTTTTGTAAAATAATAACATTGCTCCTTATAAGGGTACAGCAAGGGCAGATATGTCCCAAACTATTGTATATTTGACACAACTAATTAGTTAATTAGATTAGCAATAAAAATTGGTGGTTTGTTCAAATCTAGTATATGCTATAATGTACTTAGTTGCAAATGGGAACTTTGCTGAGTTTATATAGATATTATAATATAATGATGACCCTATCCACTTAAAAAAATCCCTTCCCTTCCACTAGCACCTTAGAGACCAACTACGGTAAGTTTGTCATTGGTATGAGCTTTCATGTGCATGCATTCTTCAGAAGTGTGCTTGCACACGAAAGTTCATACCAATGACAAACTTAGTTGGTCTCTAAAGTGCTAGTGGAAGGAATTTTTTATTTTGTTTTGACTACGTCAGACCAACACGGCTACCTACCTGTAACTAGATCTATCCATTTAATAGAATTGCAAAAGTCTGAAAGTCACATCCTTGCATGTTGTACATTAGGTAGCTGTTAAATGACAGAGTTATCATTTGTAAGACCGCTGTGCATTAAGGAATAGGATTCTATCCAGCAATTTATCAGGGAACCAGCTGCTGATCTATACATTCAGAATAATAGGAGATTCAAGAAAAAAAAATCTGACAAAGCAGCTGAATGTCCTCAGCGTTTGTGTAAATCCTGGATTACTTTTGTCTTTCAACTAGCACTGAGTAAGCTAGTTGATTCCTCCCATAAATGTTCAGGTTGATAAGTAATTTGGGTCTGTGCCAGCTGGGAGTACAGGTGTGGAATAACATGTCTGAAAGTTCTTCCCAATTTAAAACCGTACCTTGCAGTTAGCCTGATGCGCTTGTTCTCTACATGTAGATAGGTATTTCTTTTATTGTGGGAGAGCATCTTAACGTGCAAATCTATACCCACACCGGTATGAAATGGTACAGACCCAACTTCTATCATGTTGATAAGGACAGTTAAAGAGGCAGGGACCAGCATATGCAGTGCTTTAAAATAGATATAATTGTTTTAGGATCATTTGTTTGAGTGTGGATGCAGAAAGAAAGAAACAATTCTAGCGCAGAAAAGGTTTGGTAGAGCACAGCTTTCTAGAAGGACACATGCTGAACTTCTGTTCCCCATTTCATAATTAATTCTTGGATTCTAGTGATAAACTTACTGGAATGCATCCAGTTCTGATGACTGTAGAGACTTTATGAATGCAGTGGACATGGCCGCACATCGTCCAAAATTGAATCATTCCAAACCTCTGATGATAAATGCTGGATTCCCCAATCCATTCAAAGGTGATTCTACAGAACTATAAAAATCTATGCAGAATTAAATGGCATCCTTTGTGCAGAGGTGTTGACACACACTTGAAAGTGTTAAAGTGTATCTCACAATATATTTTGCAAGTGTTTGTGCCTCTTGAGAATAGTTTCCCTAGCTGATCTATATATTAGCCAAAATGCGTTGCACTCTCAGATCCAAAAGCTATAGTGTACTAACCCCAGGAGAGTCAACATATTTTCTTCTGAGTGCGATGCAAGTGAGCAGTGTTGCACTTTTATACCTGCTGCTTATTATTGATTACCATTCTCCTTTTTTTAAAAGAAGAAGGTGGAAAACAAAAACACAAAATGAGTGGCAAAACAACAAAAATACCCCCCCAACCTCCCTCCCCCTCACTGTACCAACGAAAGTGTCCTGCATTTAGTCTTTTGGTTTCATGTTCTGAGAAATGGGAAAGTGTTAAATCACTGGAAACCACATCTGGCCTTAAGCTTCTAGGATGCATTTGTCTAAAAGTCATAAGCCAAACTCTCTGGATTGGAATAAACTGTTAGATGCCAATGAGGGCGATATGCCAGCCTTGGAATTAAGCCACATTATATCTGATGTGATCCAAATGCAAGACATGCGTATTTCTCTAGAGTGGTTTCTTTTAATTGATTTGGCAAATATTAGGTCTTCTACAGGATGGGCAATACATTAGTCATTACACCCTTACTTTACCCTGAAAGGAAATTTATTGTTCTTTTGTAATGAAACAGTAACTATGTGTGTGTGTTGAAGGAGAATGGAAAATAGTTAACAGTAGCAGGTAAAAGGGATCAAATTTAGCTGTCAACCATGTTTCATGAGGAGCTTTAATAATGAGGTTAAAAATAAATGGGCATAATACTGATTGGGAAATCTTGAATTGGCTGCTCTCTTCTAAAGTTGACTTAGCCAGTCTGTAGGGCTGCCAACCATCTTTGTCCTAAGAGAAAGGGCTCGAGGAAGCTGTGAAAGTGAGACATTATAATCTTTTGAGCACCCAAAAGAAAGTTTCCATGGATTCATGTGCAAAAACTCCATAACTGCTTCCTCTCTTAATAACAGCACCCACCATTGGCTTTTTATACCATGTCAAATGGGTTCCTCAGAATAATTTCTACCTCTTAAAAGCTGAAGACAGGCATTTGGCTTCACTAAATGTAGACACATTGTACTTCTCAAGTGTCATACGTTTGGATTCCTTATTCTTAGCAAATAATATGTGGTGAGGGACAGCATGCCTTGAATAAATGAGGGGAAATACACACACACACACACACACACACACTCCAACACAGAGGTACAGTAAATAAAGAAGAGTTGAAAATGTGTGGTTATGTTTCATAACCACTAACTACAGGGCTCTGTTTGAATTACTGTTGAGAAATTGCACCATTGTTCCTGCCTCAAATCCCAATTATGGTTAATTTGTAATGGACCATAAAAACTTAACTTACTGGCCTATGCCTTAACATTCAGAGCTACACTTTGGAGGTGTTTAAAACCACCTCAATGCAAATTCATAATAAGTGGCTCACAGCTATTCAAATGCAAAACAAATATTATAAGGAAGCAGTGCTCCCATTCCTAAAAATAAAAGAATTATGTTCACATACTAACCTTTAGATTCTTTCTCGATGTCATAGAGTGTGCAAGTTGACATTATCCCAGTGCAGACCTGCACAATTTGTGACCCAGTAAGCTGAATGCAGCGATATGTTGTGTATAAGAGGCTAGACTACCTCCCAGATTTTGAAGTCCTGGATAAAAAGCAAACCCAGGATATTTAGTGAATTCCTCACAGGCCAGTATGTCAGCCTGGCAGCAGTCAGCTTCCCAGGTCACAAGCTGTGTAAGCATCCCAAATATTTTCATATATGTACCGTGTAGTTTAAAAAGCAATTGCTTGCACATACAGGACAGGACTTTCCTCCCCTGCCCCTGTGCGCCTCCAAACTCTGCTGCAGATGGTTGGTAAACCCTCAAGAGCTTATTGGGGGGGCTGCAGGGGGGAGGTGCAAGGACAGGAAGGGGAAATGCCATGTCTGTTGGTGGGATGTTGAATCTTACCCATTGAATATATTCTGTTTTCTACACTGAAGATGAGATACAGATAAAGATTGCACATGGCTGTGGATAATTGCTTTTCCTACCCTCCTAGACCCATCAAGATTGTACATGTCTATAATTAATGTTTAGCATTCAGCTCTCTGTATAGAAGCAATATTATGAAACATATTCAGAGTTTTCAAACATGTATTAAAAATAGGGGTTGGCCATTGCTTTTCCATCTGGGAAAACCAGACATAACCTAATACCTGTAAGCAGCTAGCATAGACCCATTCAGTCTCCAGTCTCCATCTTGGGACTTAGTCTAAATGCAGAGCCCATGGCTTCAACATCCAGCACTTTTTGTTTTTCGCCATATCCTCCCACCTGCTGCTTTGTGTAACATCTAGTTTGTGGAAGTTTGTTCACTATTTTGTGATTTGGGCTGGACCTAATATAGGTATTATCAAACTCTGAATTTTGTTTCTTTATTCAGAGTTCTGTGTCCAGAGATGACCTAGGAGCAGGTCCCACTGAATAAATGCAGTGGGATATATTTTCAAGTAAACATGCATGGGATTGCATTGTCAGAATGAGAGCATTTTCATTTCGTTTGAGCTGCTGCCTGGTCTTGTACCGTATAAAGAAACATGCATGCGACCTGTGTTTCCCACAGCAGAGCATGTTGTCTAATAAGTTCTAAAAGTCTACATTTGTCATATGTTTAGAAAAGCACATGGGGACAACACATATGATTTGAGGACAAGAAGCTCCCTTTCTCTTTATTAAATTGATATGATATATTTTTGAATTGGGGTGGGGTGGGGCTCCAGCACTGTAAAAACTTTGGAAGCCACAACTTTAAACAAAGACAGTGTAACAGAATAGGGGAATGTGTATGCATGTGTATGACTGTAATTGTGTTTTTGTTTTGTTTTTGTTTTTAAGGGAGGGCATTCAATTTCATTGTACTATTTAAAGTCCAATGACAATAAAGTATCTATCTATCTACCTACCTATCTATCTATCTATCTGGCAACCTTCCCCCATCATTCTTCTCTCGAGAAGCATTCTTGTGAATGTAGCATGAATACAGGCCTGTATAGTGTGCATGTAAGCACATGGTGAGTCAGCCACCTGCACCACCTTGTCATGTGGTGAGGAGAATGTGGAAAGATTTTAAAGGAAAAAGATAACTGGGATGCGGAAAGCTTACCGTATCTTCACCACTACAAATGAGCACCTTGCCAAGTGAATGCATGCACACTGTACTAACTTACTGTATATCCAATTCAAGAGCTCACAGATCAGTGGTGAGGGCATTCATTAACTTACATTTCACAGGAATCGAGCCAATAGCAGTTATTCAAAGAAGGGCCATGTGCTTACAAATTGAACCTTGCAAAGTATTGCATGAATGGCACTTATACAGCACCCACAGTATATCTTGTGCTTTCCTGGAGTTACTTTAAATAATTCTATCCGAAACGTAATGGAGTGCCAGTCAGGACAGAAAATAGAACCAAAGCACTCTCACCAGCATACTGAAAAGCTAGCTATTTTTCTGAACTATGGGTGCATCATGTGTCTCAAGATGTATTGGAAGTGGCATGAATTGTAAAGGAGTTCAGAAGGCCCCCTGTCAATGCTCTGCCTAGCTTAACTGCTATCAGTCTCCTACTTTCATGAGCCTAAACTTCCTATAGTCCCCAAAGAAAGATAAATAAAGGCAAAGTCACATTACCCCTCAAGACACAGGCCGAGGAAATGATTTCAAATCAAATATATCATTGCAGGCAGGAACAGAAATTGTATGTCTTTTTCTGGTGAAAGTGATCTCCCAGTTGGCAAAATGTGTGACCAGCTTGCCTTCCAGCCTATCAATTAAGGATCTTTTTGAAATGTCATAATTGAGACAAGTCATAGCAACTTCTTATTCCTCTGGTGCTGCGCCAGCCATATAGCAATTCTTGTCATACTTAAAAAGGAGAGGCTGCCTCTGCTGTGTTACTGCAGTGCACAAATAGTAGCCTATATATGTATATGTAGTTGGATTGCTGTGTAACTGACTAGTGTTCAATCTCACCCCCCAAAATCAGAGGGTAAAGATCATGCATATTGGGGATTATTGGGGATTTACACATTACAGAAAATACAAGGTGGTAAGACAGAGCGTGAGAGATCCTGCCCCACTGCCACGCATTTTATAAACATAGGTGGCCAAGCTTCTGCATAGGCTTGGGGTCTTTGGTGCAGGGCCGTTCCCACCATTCATTAGGCACAGTGAAGTGGTTGCCGCAAGTACCAGCTGCTGGGGGTTGGTGGCAAGGTGCTGGAAACCGAGGTCACATCCGCTGTGTACATTTAAAGCACATGACCTCCCCCAAAGAATCCTGGAAATGTAGTCTATCCCTCACAGAGCTACAGTTCCCAGCACCGTACAATCTCAAATTCTAAGGATTCTTTGGAGAAGATTTAAACCTATGCTAGGGGTGTGATTGAAGTTGTGTGCAGCACACAGCCTGCCCTGCACCCTCTGAGGTGGCCTGATATTCTCAGATGTGATGGAGAATGCTGTCCTATTACTAATTAGCTCTTGTCTTGGGAGATGGGTCATGTCCTGAGCCCACCCAGCCAAGGCAGGCAGGCATTGGATAGTTAATTCTTCATTGACAAAAGGGTGCACTTGCAACAGCTCCTAAGGCACCCAGAAATAATAATAATAATAATAATAATAATAATAATAATAATAATAATAATAATAATAATTTATTATTTATACCCCGCCCATCTGGCTGGGTTTCCCCAGCCACTCTGGGCGGCTTCCAACCGAATATTAAAAACAGTACAGCATCAAACATTAAAAACTTCCCTAAACAGGGCCGCCTTCAGTTGTCTTCTAAAAGTAAAATAGTTACTTATTGCCTTGACATCTGCTGGGAGGGTGTTCCACAGGGCGGGTGCCACTACCAAGAAGGCCCTCTGTCTGGTTCCCTGTAACCTCACTTCTCGCAATGAGGGAACCGCCAGAAGGCCCTCGGTGCTGGATCTCAGTGTCCGGGCTGAATGATGGGGGTGGAGACGCTCCTTCGGGTATACAGGACCAAGGCCGTTTAGGGCTTTAAAGGTCAGTACCAACACTTTTAGTTGTGCTCGGAAACGTACTGGGAGCCAGTGTAGGTCTCTCAGGACTGGTGTTATGTGGTCCCGGTGGCCACTCACTAGTCTAGCTGCCACATTCTGGATTAATTGCAGTTTCTGGGTCACCTTCAAAGGTAGCCCCATGTAGAGCGAATTGCAGTAGTCCATGTGTGCATGCACTTTTAGCGTCTAGGCAGCTGTTCCCAGGTCCAGGCCCTGCAGAGCAGTTGAACACCCCCCCCCCCAAACCAGCTTATGTACCCTGCTCTGATAGGGAGCACACATGTATCCTGAGGCCTCCCCTACATGGAAGTCATCACTGCTCTTTCCTCTTGAAGCTCTTCCTGGTTCTTGGAGATAGTGGGGTGGGTGGGTGGCAG
Source organism: Zootoca vivipara (assembly GCF_965207765.1). Classification (NCBI taxonomy): domain Eukaryota; kingdom Metazoa; phylum Chordata; class Lepidosauria; order Squamata; family Lacertidae; genus Zootoca; species Zootoca vivipara. The sequence continues at coordinate 81,554,734 of NC_142588.1, read as the reverse complement.
GTATTCAGCTGACTCCCCCCTCGCCTGGACAACCCCTTGTTCTGCTTCTTACATGTCCTGCATCCAGCTTTCCTCTTTGATTGCTCCAACCCTTTCCTCTTCTCCTTTCCCTGACTTCTGCCTCATGAGAAGCAGCAACTCCATAAATCACTGGTCCCTGCTCCTAGGCCAGCCCCAGACACCCCACCCCCGCCACCTCCACACACCTGCCAGCCCCTGACATCTTGCAATCTTGAGTAGTTGCCTCAGGTAGCAAAATGTTTTGGGCCAGTCCTGTCTGAGTGACAGAAGATAGTGTCTGCTTTTCTTTTCTTTTTATGATCCCCACCCCCTTTTATAAACATGTGTATGGTTGTTAATCAAGGATCAATGTTTTCCTGCCCTTTTAGCTAAAACCTCCAGAATTCCTGTCAGCCTTACCTTGTGAACAGACAGCCTCATAAATTTTGCAAAGAGTTTCTAATGCTGCTGTACTTCTAATATATGAGAGGATCCCAGTGTTATGTCAGAGGAAAACATTTTTCGATAGGGCAATGGATGTACTATACAAAGGGGCATATAAATCATTTTCAAATTAGTGTTCCTTGCACCCAGAGAAGAGTATGGTGGTATGCCTGCATAAATTGCCTATGAACACATTTCAAAAACCTATGTTTAATCTTAGCAATGAACATTTCAAAAACTAAATTAATATCTTCTAGGAGAAGAAATACAGTATATTAAACAGCACCATATTAGAAACAGAATTGCTAAGGCTCTGTCAGCAGTCCCATTACTGCCCTTATTTCTCAAGGCCTAATAAATCACTTGCAATATTTCAGATTAGGCGAAGGCCTCAGGGTGGCATAAGCGTGGCATATGTGGCTTCGGAAAACCACATCTATTGGAACCTTTGATTATAGATTATCCTTAAAATATTATTTCAAACCCCATATACATCGAAAGGTTTGAATATCACAGAACTAGGCCTCATTTAATGTAGCATTTGATGCGCACAGAAAAGCTTTCAGGCATGAAGAAAACTTTTTCAGTAGCTGTTCCACAACTATGGAACACTCCTCAGTTGTCAATTCACCCAAATATGGATCTATTTATGATAGTGACATGTGAAATATTCCAGATTAATTCATTACAAAAATGATTCACAAAATATGACAGAAAAAGAAGTATTGCAAGGGTGGAAAAATATACGTAGAAGAAAAATCTAGCTACTCTGATTGTGTAAATAAAAGGATGGCTAAAGTATTTGGATTATGATATACAGTGGGTAAATTGGCCATAGGGGTAGCATAGATAAGGAACACCTCCAGATTGTGAACTTAGTTTTATTCCTGAGTGCATAAAATGGAATTAAATAATATGACTGTGTAATCACCCTCTAGATATAGCAGTTTTCTCCTCTAGAGCAGCTGCCAAACTTGAGCATTGAAAATTGCTGAGGCAATTGTAATGCATTGTGCTAGATGCTGTGTAGTTTTTAATTGTATTTTTATTGCATATTTTGTTTCTTATACAGTGGACGCTCGGGTTGTGAACGTGATCCGTATGGGAGGCACGTTTGCAACCTGCAGCATTCGCAAACTGCAGTGCCACATCTGCGCACGCATGCGTTGCTATTTGGTGCTTCTGAGCATGCGCAAAGCGCGATGTAGTGTTTCTGCACATGCGTGAGCGCCGAAACCCGGAAGTAACCCGTTCGGGTATTTCCGGGTCCGTGCAGTGCGCAGCCTGAAAAGACGCAACCTGAAGTGTCTGTAACCCAAGGTATGACTGTATTGTATTTCTTATTTTATTCTTGTTTGTTTCTTTATATCAGGCACCCCTAAACTGCGGCCCTCCAGATGTTTTGGACAACATTTCCCATCTTCCCCGACCACTGGTCCTGTTAGCTAGGGATCATGGGAGTTGTAGGCCAAAACATCTGGAGGGCCGCAGATTGGAGATGCCTGCTTTATATTGTATATTGTGTTTTATTTTATTTTATTACAGTTTCAATTCCATAGAATTCAAATTGTAAGTGTTCTCAGACATGCCATGGGTCACCTGAACAAATCCCCCATAGTTTGGGAACTCCTGCTATAGAGGACAGCCCTCCCCCCCTCCTTATATTTCAATAACTGGACAGGTAGGTACAGGGCCATCTTAAGCACCTCTGGTGCCCTGGTGTGATGGATCCCTCTGGCGCCCCCCACTGCCATGTTTTCCAGCACGGCGGGCGGGCTCAGCGCGCAGTGGGGCTGCCTAGGGTGCTGCTGCACGACGGGAGGGCGGGCGGGCGGGCTTAGTGCACAGCGCTGCTGCCGAGGGCGCTGCTGCGCGATGGGCAGGCGGGTGAGCTTAGCACGCAGCGCTGCTGCCGAGGGCGCTGCTGTGTGGTGGAGCGGCCGGCGCCCGCCCTGGCGGGCCGACGCCGTGGCGCCCTACCTACCCTGGGTAGGTAGCCGTGTTGGTCTGACGTAGTCAAAACAAAATAAAAAAATCCTTCCAGTAGCACCTTAGAGACCAACTAAGTTTGTCATAGGTATGAGCTTTTGTGTGCATGCACACTTCCTCAGATAATTTTTTTTAAATTTTATAATAACTGGACATTAAGATATGTGATAGTAAGCTTGTAATTTAATTTAACATTAAATTAACATTAAATTTTATGGTTTAATATATATTGAATGTATGTTACAAGGCCAGGCAGAGGTTTATAAATTAAACTAATTAACAGTGCGATAGGGTTGTGTGAGGGAGCACGAAAGGTACTCCTTGGAAGCTGTAACAGAATAAAAGTGTCAGATGGAATTGTAAATTTATTGACCAAATGGTCGTGTCATATGTTCCATGTTACAATTAATACAATCCTTATCCATCTTTAAGCAAGCTGCATCATAAATCTGAATATTCCTTAATATAACTGTTTATTTTGGCTTTACTATGGATTCAAGGAGACAGTTGCTTTATAAATTTGCTACTAAATTAGGCAGGTATATAAATAGCTAAGCTGCTGCAAGTTGACTTGACAATTATATGCAGCCAGTCACTGAAAGTATCATGGTGCCATGACTCGTGAGCAGATGGCATGGAGATTGGATTGAACCTTTAGGGTTCAATTGCACATACCGGTAGTTTTTGTTCACATTCGAACACTTCTTAGCTGTTAAGCCACTGTCTTCTCTTCTGTTTCGAAGCTACGAACATGAGTTTGACCAAACTGCGGGAGGCAGTGCAAGACAGGAGTGCCTGGCGTGCTATGGTCCATGGGGTCACGAAGAGTCGGACACAACTAAACGACTAAACAACAACAAGCCACTGTCTTCACATTCATATTAAACCCGAGTAGTAGGCAGGGCATGTGTTCAGATAGCTGCACGTGCATCTTGTTTTTTTAAAAATATCATTCCTGCCCAGGAAGTGCAATTGTAATTTCTGAGCATATACACTTCACCATTTTTTAGTTTTGTGCAAATATGTTGGATCAAAAGAAATGCTATCTCTCTATGCTTCTCCATTCAGGAGTGGGCCAGAATAGTTACTAGCATGGGTGGCAAATAAATGAAAGCACAAAGAAAGTAGTGGGTGAGGAAACCCAAAGTCAAAGGGAGCATTGCTTCTGTCCAAAATGAATACATTTATATACTTCCATTAGAAGGCAGGCCTGTCTTTGTTAAATGCAAGTCTGCCCTGGTCATGCATAGCCTGTGTAAGTGTGAGGTCACACACATGTACCTAATTTTAAGAGCAAGTGAAGGGTGAGGAGTGTTGAACCCTTCCCATGATCACCACTCACCTCCCTGCAACCTCTTTCCTCAGTCAACATTATCCCATCAGGCTCACTTCCAGTACAAGGGAGGTAAGCTGCGGGCTGTGTGAGCATTTAACAATCCTCACCCACAACCCCCTCTTGCATTTTGAGATCAGGTCCTCCACTTTATAGTCATTGAGGCAGGTCTAGATTTAAAAGGCATGTTCCTGCCATGTTTTGTTTGGCCATTTAATTCAGTTACCCACTTGAAAATTTTATGTAAGACACTGACTTTTCTGAGCATGTTTCTGTACTGTATTTTGTTTTACACAGTTTAAGAGCAAACAAACGCAGGGACTCTATTACATTCCTGCAAACAGCAGTAGTTAACAGGTAATTATCAGTAAAACATTTAGTCACAGAAGCTTGGATTCCCACCTACCAGTTGTCAACAATAAAAGCTTGGAGACTCCACAGGCTATTGGACAAACAGTCCACAGGGATCCCCAGTCAGCACTCTTAATGTAAATAAACAGCCCTGTGTTGAGTGGATAAACAAAAGCCTGGCTGTAAGTGATCACAGGGAAGAGGGAGAGATCAGGAAGCAGTAAAACTATTAGAACAACAAGAAGTGATTAACTTTATAAGAAACCCAGCATATCAGCTAGGATTCTGCTTTCATCCGATCACTTCATAAGCTGTATGCCATTTGTGAATTTGGAAGGCTGTTAAAATGGAAAAGTTGCCAGTTTTTACTTGAAGGTGGCTCTGAGCTTTAACAGCTGATAGGCAGAAGTTCAGCCAGAGGCAGTACACCTCTCAATACCAGTTTCTGGGGAGAGAGTTGTCATGCTCATAGCTTGTGGGTTTCCCTGTCATGGACTAGTTGGATACAGAGGAATTGTGGAAGGAACCAGCTGGGGAACCACCAAGGGGGAAAACCCCTGGGGAGTGATGGTGGGACAACAATGAGTGGTCAGAGGGAGAAGATTGGGAAGAGGAGATGTCAGAAGCTGAAGGGGTAACAGGGCTTAGTGAGCAGGGAGAGTCTATGGCAGAGAGAAGTCCAGAATCCAAGGCAGAAGCTGATGCAAGAGGGTGGGAGGAGTGAGGTCAAGAGGCAGAGATGAGTCAACCTGGTGAAGAGTCACAGGAGAGGCATGAAAAGGGCGGAGCAAAGACAGATGGCATGCAGATGCACTCTCCGATTGCTTGGAACAAACCTGGTAGAGGAGGAGACACAGGCAGCTGTGGGAAGGCAGGGATCTTTAGTCTTGGCAGCTGATTTCATGGAGTAAGACCTATAGGCCATGAGCTGCTGTGCTCATTAGGCCTGACACTCAGCCAAGTCTGTGAAGATCATGGTTTTACTAATGATCTTGGTTTAACTCCAACTTTGAACTGTATGATTCACTAGCTGGCTCGCTCTGTGACATTCCCATGGGTATCTGGTTGGCCACTGTGAGCACAGGATGTGGGACTTAGATGGGCCCTGGCATGATCCAATCGGGCTCTTCTTTTTTCTACAGTGTAGCATTTCCCACCTTGGAGAGAGATTGATGGGAGACACTGCACCAGTTGAATTTCAGTCCATCTGTTAAAGGCAAAGCATCTTTGTCGAGACGATGCCAGCCCACTTCACTTTACATGTAAACATAATTTTATTTGTATGCCACCTTTTCACGGGTGAAGCCATGCTGAAGGCGGCTTACAACATGAAAAAAATGTAACTACAACATAACAGAAGTAGTCATAAACAATAAATAAAACATTGAAAAATACAAAGCCAAACTGAACAATTTCCACATAAATCACAACAAAATCTAAAATAAAGATGGAAAAAAACAACAACCAATAATAACAATCACCACCCAGCAACCACCCCAGGCACTACGCCAGCCTATTATTTGATCCTAACTTTATTTTTGCTTTGAATGGGATATATTTCTGCAGATGGTATACTGTAGCCAGAAATAAAGCCTTCATTGAGATGTTATTGATCTTAACATGTCTTCTTTTTTGTGCTCTACCTTAAGAAGAAAGGATATAATTAACTGAAATTATTATTCTAATGGATCCTAAGAACAGAAAGAAAAGCCTACTAGTTCGGGCCATTGGCCCATCTAGTCTAGCATCCTGTTCTCACAATGGTCAACCAATGCCTATAGAAATCTCCAAAGCAGGACCTGAGCATAACAACATTCTCCCCATTTGTGATTCCCAGGAACTGGTGCTCAGAAACATTTTGCCGCCACCAGTATGTTTTGATCAGCCCACTCTTTTCATGAGCTCCCTTTATTATCCCCCCCTGCCCACTAGAAGCTCAGTTTGACCTTTGTGACCTGGAAACCTATTTGTGTGGACATTATGCCCTGCTGTCTTGTCTGTCTCTGAAAATCATGTTGATCCAAGATGATTGGCATATGTTCCAAGACCACATGCCTTCTTTCACTGTTTAATTTCTTTCTTTCTTTCTTTTAAAAAATTAATTTTATTCAGAGTTTTCAACATAAAATACAATAAAACTGTTTAATTTCTAAGGGGAGAGTTGCTGGATGCTGTACCCTCCTATCTAAAGCTCCCCACCTCATTATGTAGGGGTTGTCTCTGGGTAAGGAAAGCAACTTCTCACATATGTGTGTGTGTGTGTGTGTGTGTGTGCGCACACACACACACACGCACACACACACACACACACAGAGTTCTGGGCTGTTTCCTCAATTTGAAATATATTCCATCTAAGCTCTAGCTCAAACAGCACCTCTCTGTCCCTGTTTCAGATATTTTGGAGTGCCAGTTTAATTTTACCTCTTGAGATCGTCTACATCCTGTTTTCCCCAGGTTCCTTTAATCTCGTATGCATTTCTTAAAGATTTTCTTAATTCTTCCCCCCCTTTGTTGGCAGACCCTAGATCTTCTAACGAACATTCATGCTGTGTCCTCCAGTAACTTGAAAGCAATTAAGCAAAAAGTAACAATTTTAGACATCTATCATATAATTTGAAATTACATATGGATTTAGAGTTGAGGGATGGAGAAGAGTGCTTTGAAAGATTAGTTCTTAAATTTTGATTTAAGAACTGACTTATTAACTGAAATAATATGAAGCGGGTTCCTCTTTTTCTGACCTTTGCAAAGTCTAACCTAGTCAATTATTACAGCGAAGCAGGGAATCGGGGAATTGCTTTGAATCAGTCAGATCCAAACAGATTTAAGTTTGCATGGGGCTGAATAAGACATTCATTAAAAAAATAAGCTATACCACACAAGGAATAGTTCTGCAAAACAACAGGGCTGTAAGACACACAGCACACCTCCAAATGAAGGAAGATGCCCTTGTACTATGAGAAGGAAGAACACAAAGAGTCCAAATTTAAATTTGAGCAAGCTTTACCTTCGTTTGGATTTATAGCCAACCTCCAGAGCTAAACAAACAAACAAACTCCACATCCTAAGGGATAAAATGTGAGAGGAAGTATCCAAGAAGTTAACAACCTCGTGTTTTATAGATTGACAATACAGAAACACCCTAAACTAGGAGAGCTCTCAAATGCTAAGACCTCCTGCCAACCTAGCAGTTTGAAAGCACATCAAAGTGCAAGTAGATAAATAGGTACCGCTACAGCAGGAAGGTAAATGGTGTTTCCATGTGCTGCTCTGGTTTGCCAGAAGCAGCTTTGTCATGCTGGCCACATGACCTGGAAGCTGTACGCCGGCTCCCTCGGCCAATAACCCAAGATGGGCGCCGCAACCCCAGAGTCGGTCACGACTGGACCTAATGGTCAGGGGTCCCTTTACCTTTACATATTGAAGTATGAGTCTAGTGTATGTACCATGAAGAGTCCGAAGAGTGGCATAGAGGACAAAGGAAGCAGAAGCAGAGACAGGCCAGGATCGCAAAGGCCACTCACGGAACACTGTGCATACAATGCAGTTTTTCCACACCCCATTCCAAAGGCAGTCCCTTGCACCAACTGAAAAACTACTCCTGATAGTCAGTGGGCTTGCTGCATTAGGATTCAATGTGGGGGTGCATCTAGAAGGGAAAATTGCCCTGCAGTGCGTGCCTGGAAGTTTACTCTATTTGGACACAAGAGGACTGAATCCTGACTAAGCTCAACAACTAAGACCCTATTGTTTGTTGATTGCTGTCCAATCCTAGTGCAGCCTGAGGTTTATCAGTCACCAGTTACCTTTTACACAGAGTTGACCCACTGGCATTAATTGCCATGATTTACTTAAGTCCATTAATTTCAGTCGGTCTACTCTGAGTAAAAGTTAGTTGACGACAAACCCCAGGCTGGTAAGCTTCATCAGCAACTCTAGTGGTAAGTCTCCTCTCCTATATGTGCTGTTTTAGTAACTCACCCACAGAAAGAACACAATAATTTTAGAGTCCTTAAATATTCATAATTCTCTTACAAGTCTTGCTAATGCAATCAAAAATCAAAATTGGCTATTTCAGAGGTTTTATTCTGAGGTAACAAGGGGGTGGGATTCCAGAGTATTTCAGCTCCCCCTATTGTTGGCTATTTTTGGTCATTTATGGCACTGTCCCTGTGCAAGCTGCTAAGTGGTGCTTTATTTTCTTTATGGAACTTTAAACTTCACACACCAGAGGTAGCAAGTCTGCTATTGTGCATCTGACCCCAGGGAAGTGATCCAGAAGCACCAGATCTTACAGAGAGTTGCTAATTCTTATTTAAATATCATATTCATTTCTTGAATGTGCAAACATATCAGAGGCTGAAGTGAGTTCAGAGGTTCTTACAGCAGGATTGCATAAAGACAGCTTTAGCAGATAACACTGGAGGATGCCATTTCAAAAAAGTATGTTCACAAAGAAAGCGTTCCCATTCTGTGTTTCGTAAACTCTAGAAGACACTGGCCTTCTCTGAAAGGTGCCCAGCTTGACGCAGTCAGCTCCATTGTCATCTGACTAGTAGTGCAGTTGAAAGTTGAACACTGATTAAATTGTGCAGAGTCCAGAGATAGTTGAAAGCATAGCACAAAGTGAATTGTGGAAAGAAAGAGCTAGTTTCTGATTTGCGCTGGGAGAGAGCGCAAGCCTTTCTTCCCTGTGCCTGAAGTACTCTTCTTCCAAGTTGTACACACTGTGAAAAGAAGAATTTGCCTTTGTCACTACATTTATTCAGCTTCTTCTTTGTTGTGTAATCACTGATCATTTTGATCCTGGAAACCACTGACTTGCTAAAAAAAAAATACATACTGGAAGTTCAATTGTATTGTCCTGCTAAGTGCTAAGGAAATTTTAACTACTGATAGGATTGCCAAATTTCAAAAGATAAAAACAAGGACATCCCAAAAGTTGTTGAGCTTTTTTTTCTTACAGAGACACCAAAAAAAATTGCAATTTTTAATTGACTTGCCTAAGATCCAGGACAAAATGCCGCCTTTTGGAAATCCCCCCCACCCAGGGCCTCAATTCCGCCAATGAAATCCCGTTAATTTCTGGAAAAATCTGTACACATGGCAGCCCTAGTTGCTGATCAGGCATGGAGGCACGGGATCCTTAAGAGTTGAAACAGACAGAGATGACTGAGCTCTCTGCCCAACCATGAAGCAACCTTAGTCAGTCTTTGGGTCAGTCACCCCACAAGGTTGTGGTACGGATAAAATAAAATAACTCACATATATGCCACACTGAAAACCTTGGAGGAAATAAAAATGTAATCAACAGACTCACAAAACTTTTCTGAAGCTTGGGCAAGATTAAACTTGCCATCCAAAGAACACACAGGACAGGGTCTTTTCATCGTAGCATCCAGGAAGCTTTGGTGTCTCTCACTTTGTTGCTGTCCCTGGTGTGCTTCCGAAACCCTTTTTCATTCACCATAACTTTGTTTTTGCTTCTCTTCCCTCTCCTCACACCTTCTGATTCCTGGCTTTTACCTGTTTGGTTGTTGTTTTAGTTTAAAACTGCAATCCTACAGACCTAGAGTACGTCCCATTAAACTCATTGAGACCTAATTCTGCATAGACATGCCTAGGAACATGCTATTCGCTAATGTTGTGAACTACTTTGTGGGCTCTTGTGAGTGGACAAAAGGCGGGGTATAAAATCATATGTTTTAAAGATAACATAAAGACAGTAGGCCCACTGTCTGGTTCTTCAGCATGGGGCACTGGCTGATTAAGAATGAAGGGAGGGAGGGAATGCATATTACTCTTTCCCTTGACATTGCCTGCAATAGGAAAGCTATATGCCACAGGAAGTTTGCCTCTACTAAACCGCCTGAAGCTGGACTGCTAATTTTGCCTCAGCAGAAAATACCTCTGCAATTTTATATAAACCAATAATTTATATACACAATTAAAGTGAATGAGAATAATTCAAGGCGAGGCTTACCGAGTTTCATTGCCAGTGCCCCATGCAGATGAACCAGACAGTGAAATCAATACAGAACTTCATTTGTGTGTGTATGTTCAAAGAGACACATTGCAACTTGGGTTGGTTCTTATCCCTGATCACATATCTAAAAATACCCATAGTAATATTAATTAACAATAAAACAAATAATTTTGATTGCCTTCTGTACTACAGTGCAGTTTCCAATAAGACAACACTTTCATCACCTGTAACAGCTTAGTTGGTGGCTTATGTAATTCATTCAAAGTATGTTAAACTAAATGAAGCACCACTTCATTCGTTGGACTGGTCATGTTCGGATGCCTGATGATCGTCTTCCAAAGCAACTACTCTATTCCGAACTTAAAAATGGAAAGCATAATGCTGGTGGTCTACAAAAGAGGTTTAAAGACTGTCTCAAGGCAAATCTAAAAAAAATGTAGTATAAACACTGACAACTGGGAAACACTGCCCTGTGAGCGCTCCAGTTGGAGAACAGCCTTTACCAAAGGTGTCATGGGCTTTGAAGACACTCAATCTCAGGATGCAAGGGAGAAACACAAATCCATATTGTGATCAGCTCTCTCCCAGAAACCAATGTCTCCACTCTGGAAGGACGTGTGGGTCCAGAATTGGCCTCCACATTCACTTATGGACTCATTGTTAAAACCATGTTTATGGAAGACAATCTTACTCGGCTACAAGTGATCGGTAAAGAAGCACAAGTTATTTCTTTAACCGGAAGCAGGTAATGCTACTGCCGCCTTCCATTCTGCTATAAGTAATGTTCTGGTTAAAGGGTCTTAAATTATTACATGAAATAAAATCATTTGTAGGTTATCTAGTTTAATCCTGGAAAGATTGCTCACTGCCAGCTGATGGGGATCTGTGTAGTCCAGCATGGCTGTGGTGGGTCAATGTGGCTCCCTGGCTTCATTGTGGCTGGGGGAGGACATCACTTCCTCCTCTGACAGCCACACTGACTGCTGGCGCTCACCCCTGGTTGCAGCCAATCATGGAAGTCCTAGGGGGCATGGTTTGGGGTGAAGACCGGAGGGAAGACTTCTTCCTTCTCTGCTCTTTGAAGGCACTGGATTGGAACCTTAGTATAAGGATCCTCTTTAAAGGGATCCAAGGGGAGGTGGTTCTGGTTGCTCAGATGGGGGCTGATGGGGCTATAGCATACCCAAAATGGTGATCTTGGATGGGTCCCCCCAATTTGTACATCATAGGGTGGTCCTTAAACTTGATTAACCTTGCCAAATCAATCCACTCAGGATACACACCCAATGCCTGCACCGAAACCTGCTAACATCTGTAACATCCATTGGAGTTGTGGCCTGTTTAAATCCCAATTGGTTGCGCTGTGTTTATTGCAACTATATCATGCCTGCTCTGGTCCATGGGGTCACGAAGAGTCGGACACGACTTAACGACTAAACAATAACAAATATCATGCCTTAGCCCCACAGCCTGCTGTGACTCCAATGCTCCTTGGCCCACAACTTAAAGCCATGGTGGAATATTTCTGAACAGCTGCCTGGATATGGCATCTAGGTGATCTGGACCTAGTGATGAAAAGGTCACCAGGAAAGAGCACTAGGAACATGCTCACATCCCATTCAGAGCATATGAGCGTTATTTTTTTTTATAGATGCAATGCCTATTTCTGAAATAAACACTGGTACCTGATACCAGCATGGCTTTGGTTTAGGTCAAGCACTGTGGTCCGATCAAACACAGTTCTTAATATCTTTCTTCAGCATTTTAAAATATTGTTAAAAGCTGGCATAGCTCCATTCCTCTGCCCATTTACTTCAGGTTGTGTAAGACCACTTTATAGTTTGCAGGTTCATTATTGCAGCCAACAGTTTAGTATATTCGTCCATTTGCTGTGAACATAATCTATATAATGTGTTATTTCCCCCACATGGGGCGAGTCATTGAATGCAGAAGGCACAGAAAGTGCCCAGAGACAAAAATCGCCATCCTTTTCATTGCAGGGAAACTGGGGAAGAAAAATATCTCCTGCAGTTAACAGAAACAACAACAAAAAACTTTACAAAATGGTTCTCATTTGGATAACTACAGAATCCTCTCTAAATCTTGGGGATTTAGCCAGAGAACATATTGGTTCCAGCAGACTATGTAAAGTTAATTAAGGATGATTAATGGAGCATTTTCCTTCCAATGATATCTGTGACAGAACAAAGCTGTCTCAGGCTTGTCAAGCAGAATTTGAGTTGAATGAGTATTTATGTGATCAGATCTGAAGGGCTGCCTCTTGACAGAGCAGGGATTCATCAATCAATTGCACCGGCTTGCAGTGGTGGGAAATTGGTCTATCAGCATAGCTATACTCCCATCCCCCATTTTTTCATTCTATCATCCCTCCGGCTACAATGCATCTTTAACTTGTACCTCTGACCACCTTAAGAGCTATCAGAGAGAAGTAAAAGCAAGGGCTAAAACATCTATTATGGGGGTGATTTCTCAGCTGTACTCATACAATTGATTTCTTTTAAGCAGAAGTCCAAGCAGTCACTGTAAAATGATGTGTGCCTGTTCAATGAATTAATTGGTTTAATAACAGTTTAGTTTTTGAGCCTGATTTCTTTAAGTGTTTCTTCATTTGCTGATTGCTAATTCCTCTACGGAATCTTCCCCCCACTCCAGATTAGCCTCTTTATTGAAATATGTAAAAGCTCTTCATTTAAATTCTATTTATTCTTAATTTGAGTTCTAAGATATCCAGAAGGGCTCAAGGCAAATTAGAGTCTTAGGGGGGGGGAACCAAACAAACTGGTGAAACAAAATACACAGCAACATAATGAAGAATTGCACACCATCAGATTTGGGTTGATTCATGTGGCCATTTTTGAGGCCTTAATGCTGCCAAGAGTTGATTTCTCATTTTATTATAATAATTTATTAAATTTATATACCAGCCTTCACCTGGTTTACAGTACAAAGATATATAACATATTAGCATAACGAACAAAACAATACCACTCAGTTTTGGAATATGAAAGAATTGCTGTGGAAGAAGACTTATTATTATTATTATTATTATTAATCTGAGAGTTAGCTTTCAGGGAAATTCTCAGGTGTGAAGGCATTCCATAATTTTGAGGCAACCCCAATCATGCTTCTGTTTGGGTCTTCCCATAAAGGTCTGGCCCACACTATGTACAGTATAGCAGAATACATTATTTCCAGCAAAAAGTCCTGAGCTCATCCAAGGAAAGCGTGAAACGTGCACAGAGAACAACTTCTTTGGATGAGACCTACCCTGAGATAGTGTTGAATAGCAGAGGGAGTGGGAAAAGAGGACCTTCTGGAACAGTATTTATCCTAGAACCTTGGACAACTTTGGGCAACAGCCTCTGGTACTGTGTTGGCTCAGGATGTCCTTCCTCAGTTTGGAAGAGGGAGCACTGAGTAAGGGGAATATGAAAAAAGATGTTGGACTTGGTCCTCACAGCTCTAAACCCATCCATGCTTAATGCTGCTTCTGACATGTAGCATACGGCAAAATCTGACATTGGGAATTGTGTGTGCAAATCATATGAAGAATATAATTTGAATTCTGGAGATTATCTCAGCAAGTTGTCCTTCCTATAGTGATTGCTGAGCAGATACATTTTCCATAGCTAACTATGAGAGTACCATTGTGTGTGTGCATGCCACAAGCAAACCCAAAATGTCTAAATATTTAACCAATGTTATTTCAAAGAACTTCATTATTTATCTTCTTGATGGTTTATGTTATATCACATTCTCTTAGTCTCCTCTTTCTCTCCGTGCAGTTGTGGTTTATCATGAAATAGCACATCTGCAGCCACAGCCAAGTTGGACCAGTTGCAAAAGATGCGTTTGGATATCATAAACATGACAAAAGATAGATTACATTGAGCCTTTCTCCATGTTTAACCATTTTAATATGTTTCCTATGCAGAAGAGGCTCTAAATTTACTTAATATATGTTAGCACTTAGGCACATGGTTAGGAACATGACTCGGGTCTTAACCTATTCGTATATAAATGAGGAGCTTCCTGTCTGAGTACAAGAAAGAGGGAGAATTTATGTCAAACAATCAGGAATTTAATACATAGTGCTCTATTAGGATGTCCACTTTGTGTACATACTCTTAAAGGCATGATTACGAATAACTTCACTTCTTATAAACATTGTGACTGAAGAAATTACTCACAGATACAACAAAAAGGGAAAGAAAGGTAGGAGATTTTGAGCCGCAGCCAATAAGGGAATTACTTTCCCTGAAAAGGTTAAAAATCACCGCATTTATTTTGCGTGCCATAATATTTGTCTTTGAAGGTTTAGTTTTCTTCAGAAACCAAGGGGAAGATGTTGCATGTGGCAAGATTTTAGTGACCTAGGTCCAAAGTTATATCATAGATCCAACACTTTCCCCCGACAGCTTTGGTTTTAATGTCAGACAAAATCTCCGTGGTGAGTAGATATTTACATCATTGTAAAAAGAGCTTTCCATTCTTTGATGGGGTGAGAAGGCTAATTCTACCAGTTGTACAACCCATTCAATTTCCACTGTAATTAGCAGAAACAGAGAGTACTTAGTATTAGATAAACTAGGCAAATCACAGAATTTGATTCTAGCACTTTTTTAAAAAAATCGGAAGTCTAGTAAACACCTTTTTTTTAACCTTTTCACTTATAAGAGAAAAGATTTGTGTCACATGAATTTAGGATTATGCACCTAATGAGTGAGGAAGTCTGGCATTTATGGATATCTACTGTAATACATCCTGCAACTTATGGCTGCTTGTTAAAGAACTGCTAAATATATGTGTTATACCAACAGCCTTCAAATAATGAGTTATAAAATTAAATTTGAGTCCATTTTTCAGATAGTGATTTATAGCAAGGTGCTATTGGCCAACACACTAACACAGTCAGGCATTAATACAAGTTAGACATAACTGAACAGGCCTTTATGGGAATGAAGTGCTGTTATTTTAAAAAATATTACCAATACAAAGGCATTCTGATATTATTAGTATCATAATATTTTAAAATTGTGTATTACAAAGTTGAAAAATGTAACTTTTTTTGAAAAATAAATAGTAGCTTATGCAGTGCTTTATGTTCATTCTTGTGAAATATCTGACGTTGGTCAGTACCTAAATCACAGTAATGAATTACAGAGACATGGGTGTTTCCATCTGATAAAAAATTGATCTAACATGTGAAATTGTTCCACACTATGGATTCTCTACAGGAGAGTCAGTCCCATGTAGGAAGTTGTATGCATTCTGTGTGGCAAGTTTGTGTTTCATTGTGGATAGGTCCACACTTCTTAAGTAACCCATTGTACCTCATTGTAATGGCCAGGCTGTATTCTACCAAGCAGCCTTGTATGCTCTCCAAGTGGTAGGATTATAGTGAACAAACAAGACTTTGCAGAGACAAAGACTGGAGGAATGTGTAGATTTAAAACAAGATAATTAAAAAGGTTTCTCATAATGAGCAGCACTTGTGGGTCCTGAAAGCCTTGGGTCACCAGGTTGCCAGAGGTGACAGATAATGCAACATAAGAAGTAGAGGGGGAATTGTCTCTATTTGAAGAGTTTGTCATAAACAAATATCAGATCCATTGGGAATCTCGGAACTGCTGCAAAATGAATTAGAAGGTTTATTTGGGTAGGTAAAAATTATTTCATTAGAGGCAAAGGGAAAAGAACCGTATTCACTTTCAGCTGTGCTTATGTGTGTGTATGATTCACCTCGTAAATCTTATACACACTTACGGATAGATAAAGTGATTAGTTTTATGTTTTTATGTTTTACTGTTTTTGTATATTTTATAATACTTTGCATTTTAATGTTTTGCAAGATACTTTGAGACGCTTCTTTGTTAAACACTACAAATAAATTTAAAATAAATTATAAAATTAAATGGGACTTACTCCCATACAAGTGTATATAGCATTCTACTTCCAACTCTCAGTTCTTACACAATGTCCGAACATCTGCCCTCAAGGTTGTGTTTCTCTTGAAAGGATATTGTGTTTTTGTTACCTTGAATGGCAATTTTTGTACTTCTGAAATGTGCATTATGAGATACCGTATGCAAGCACATGGCCCAGGCTGGCCCTCTGTGTACAGTCCCAACATCATTGTTATAGTCACTCAGAATGCCTGGGCTTCAACATCACTCTTCATCCTTTCTCACTTGATTCTTTCTCACTATCAGAAAACATTTGCCTGTTGTTTAAAAGCAGCATTTGATAGTGCAATTCAGTGTAGTGTGAGAACAAAAGAGCAAGGTAGTAGGCAGTTTCTAAGGGATGCAGACTCAAGTCCAGCTAAAAGTCCTGCTCCCTAAATCAGATATCCAAAACCAAGCTTTGTTTACTGCATAGTGAGAAAAATGTACTCTTGTCATGCTGATTGTTATTCCATCACATATTACTAGATTAAGCACTGCTATGAAAATCAGTTGTCCAACAGCAGTCCATGCCCTCACTCCCCTGTAATGAACCCATTCTTTTTCTTTCCCCGGATAAAATCTCACCCTGAAAATCTCAATGTAAGTACTTGGCTGTGCAAGCTCACTATCATTTATTAGTCTTGTACCCTCAGATTAATTGAGTAGCATTTTTAACAGGCCAAAGGCAAAGGTTGCACAACTTTGCTTTACACATTTGCCATGGAGACTGTTCCTACTTTCTCTACCCTTCCTCAAGAGCTTTGTGTTGTCAACAGCGAATGTCCCTACAAGTGTGCTGCTGTTCTTCTGAGGTGCTCAAACTCCCTCTGCATTTCAACATGGCAAAACATTTTCCATAGTAGATGTGAGGGATACTCTGGCTGCTTCTTCACCAAGTGAAGCTTGCTTCTGCCCAACAAATGTCTGAACTGGGACGTTGGATAGTTCTTAGAGTGGAATTGAAGCCTTCCCCACAAACTGGGCACAATCTAGAAAAAAATTAGTTGCCATAACTCATCAAGACTTCAGTTAATTGTAATTATTCCAGTCTTGTGATTCAATAGGAAGCAGTTACAATTGACTTTTGCTGGATATTGCTCTAGTTGTCTCTAGCTATGCACATACTATGCTGCAGAATAGCGATGCAGGATGGAGTCTTTCTTTCTTTCTTTCTTTCTTTCTTTCTTTCTTTCTTTCTTTCTTTCTTTCTTTCTTTCTTTCTTTCTTCAGGATTATTTTCCCCCAAATTGCCTTTCCATAAAACAGCTGCTTACATTTAATTTCCACCTGCAGAGGTTCTGTTTTCAATGGCCGAAAATGTCATTTATGCAAGGAAAATGCCCCAAGGTGTTGTTCTTTTGGAGGGTAAGTTTTATGTGTGTACATTTTTCCTACTGACTGGTGAGCAGTCTTCTGAGTGTAACTTTACCCCTCCAATAAATAATGAAGCAGGGTGGTACAACTGCTTGATGCTTGGTAGATATTGATTAGTTTCTGCCAACATGAAAATCTCGTCTGGGTTCTGTAATTTCAGAGGACAACCTGTTGAAAGCAAATTAATTATGCTGTTGCAGTTGCTTTGCACAACTGGCAAAAGAGGCTTCAGGGCACAGGTTGTCACCAATGTCTTCTCATAGCCACAAAGGTACTACTTGACTACCATTTGCCTGATAGTACTGGTCAGCGGGTAGATGAGCACATGGGCGTGGGGATAGGGAGGAAACTGAGTATGAATGAAGGTGGCTGGATTACAGAGCAAAACCATAGGGTGGACAATCCAGAGCCATTGTCCATCACAGGGCAGATTCTGAGAAACAAAATTCATCTGAAGGTGCTGAATGAGGACACAGGCTGATAAAGAAATCAGTGGACTGGGAGGAAGGCAAGGAGATCATCAGGAAGAGGCATGCTCAAAAGCAGAGTAACGTGGAACAAACTAGGGAGGCATTTAAGCAAAGTTTAGCCCGTGTCCAGGCAAAGATCCAGACTTAACCATCAACAAGCTGCATTAGGAAGAAGCAGTTGGATACTTAGGGGATGTCAGGATGGGATGCTGGGACCTGGGAGGACAATACTGCTAATTCTTCAGCCAGTAGACAGATTAATGAGTCTCCAGTTCAGGTTCTTCCTAGTGCAACACCTTTGATCCCATGAGCAAACATATTCATGCCTCCATTGCTCTGAGAATCAGTTTTAATTTTCTGTTGGAAGCAACCTGGTGGAATTGTGGTGACATCCTTTTTCACAACTCTGTAAAGAAATACAAGAGTCCTCCATCAAAGGCTAGGCTTGAATGAGCTGTGAGAAAGAACAAAACAGGAATGTCAGATACTTGTAACATTGAAAAGCAACTGATAAGAACATTTCACAAGAACTTCTGATCTTGCGATATTTACTTTAATTTTAAACCTGTGCCAAGCCATCTGTTCACTCTGGCCGTGCCATGAGAATCCTTCAGGTTCAGCCCCACCTCTGTTTGCATTTATCCAAATATTATATCTTCCTCGTGTTCCTTTTCCAGCTTACAAATGCTTCGCCTCCACAGGTGCATGAAGACAACAGAAAACACTGATTTATCTTTCTATTTCTAATTATGGTTAACAGTTGCACACAGCTGAGCTAAACTTCCATTTCATCCTTTCCAATTGGTTTTCCTTCTGCTGTTTGTACTGCTGCAGGTCTTCCTTACTGCTGCAGGTCTTCCTTAAGTATATTTTCTTCTGCATTTTGGACTTAAAATGTTTTATATAGGAAACAAGAAAGCTGCCTTATACCATTGGTGCATCTAGCTGAGTATTACATACACTGACAGGCAGCAGTTTGCCACTGTTTCAGACAAGAATCTTTCCCAGCCCTACCTGGAGGTGCCAGGAATTAAACCTGGAATTTTTGCATGCAAAGCATGTGTTCTACCATTGAGCTACTGTATAGCTCTTTATCACTTTTTGGCTGTTGCCCAATCAATAAAAGCAGATGAATGGCACAACATACATTTTCAGACTTTGTCATAGGATCCACATGAGCAAAAAATTGTGTGGTGGTCATTTGGGAAACCTGAATATACAGACTTCCAGATGATGACAAGCTAGTCTCATACACCTGCTGCCAAGTACACTGTTTTTCATTCAACATTTTTGACTGGGAAAACCACACTTGCCAGCATTTATAAAAACTGAATAATTGTGTGGCAGTGAGTATACATAACTGGCTTCTTGCCACAGGCTGGAAGCCACCACATTCAGGCTTTATAAGTGGCCATATTCTCAGAGCTATTGAGAATACTGAGATGACTGTGGCAGCGAGAGCAATGCGCTTGCTTTTCAGCAATTTCAGATACTAAAAGTAAATCACCAGGTTGGATTAATGTAATATGCTCTGCGTGGTGCTATCCTTGAAACTTCAGCTGATCCAAAATACAGAGCCTAAGTTCTGGAAGGCACCAGGAGATTGGTCTGTATTACTAGTAACTATTACTAGTTACAGGTAGGTAGCCGTGTTGGTCTGAGTCGAAGCAAAATAAAAAAATTCCTTCAGTAGCACCTTAAAGACCAACAAAGTTTTTATTTTGGTATGAGGTATCTGACGAAGTGTGCATGCACACAAAAGCTCATACCAAAATAAAAACTTTGTTGGTCTTTAAGGTGCTACTGAAGGAATTACTATTACTAGTTACCAGGATTCTCTAAGATTCTTTGGGAAAATCCATTACAATAAGCCTTACCAGTCAGATCTTCACTAAACATAATATCCTGCAATATTAAAATTGTTATATTACTTAGTAGGAACCTTCAGGGGAACAAAAAAAGTAGCCTTTAATTTTTGCCTTGTTTCAAAGTGCCTATTCATTCTTTCTCTCAATCAGGAATGTATAGGCTTTGGATTTGTGTATGACAGTTAACCTATTTCACGATCAGTGCCAACTAGACTTAGTCACAATAATTGTGAATTTGAGAGATGTTGGCATGCACTAACTTGTAAAGGATTTATAAATGGCTTGTACAAGTATTTTTCCAAATGGAAACAGCATCAGAGTTCTATATTGCGAGTGGCTTATATAGGAAAGAGAGGTATACAATTGCCTTTCCTTCTAAGCAGGCATATTGTAGATGCTAGACAGTGGAAACCAATAAAGGGAGACAACTACTGAAAGCAAACACAGGCTAAGAAAAAGCTGCTTTAGGTTCTTTAAGTCTGTGTATGTAAGTGGTTTGATTATTTTTAATAATAATAATAATAATAATAATAATAATAATAATAATAATAATGCATCTTTCCCTACTGCCACCAATGACATCTTTGGTTTGGTACATTACTGGCAGAACTTAAGCAAAAACAAAACAAAAAAAGCCAAATTTTACCTTGCCTATAAATGAATTAATGAGAGTACAGTAATTTCTTGAACAGGTTGTTGAGCACCCTTATCTACACCTATGCTACGGTCTCAGTTTATGCCACTCTTTTGTCCCATTTGTCTTTACTCCTGGAGAGATGAATCCTGTGAAATTACTTTTGCCTGCCTGTTCTTTTTCCAATTCTTCTTAATGCACATACCTATATTAAATTCTCAATTTCTTTGTCAGACTCTTTGAAATTTGGGGTAAACCCTGTCTAGCCTCAGTAACTTAAGAATCTTTGAGAAGTTTTATTTTCTATCATTATTTTGGAATAACCTTGATTTTTCCTTTCTAGGGAGATTTCTGTTCCTTTCATCAAGTCTCTTCTCATTTCTGAGAATGAAAACAAGGGGAAGGGAGGGAAAACCTATACAATTCCCCTTCCTCTGTCATGGAATGTGCACTCTCTTTTCTAATGCTGCAGTCCCATGATGCTTACCTGAGAGCAAACTCCACTGACCACAGTGGAAGTTATTTGAAGTGCTGGCATAGGTCAGATCAAGCTGTAATGCATGAACTTCCATTGTGAGACCATGTGCTAGTCTATGATTCATACATATAAGGAGAATTCATAAATAGGCTACTCAGTCTTCCAGTATTCTTCTGAACCATTAAGCAAAACAGATTCAAATTTGAGAAGCCATGGCTTTCTATCCTGACTCCATCCCAGCCAGCTAGGTTCTCTACGCTCCTCCCCCTGGCCCTGGTTTTTTCTGCACTGGTGCAATCTGCTGATCTGGTCACATTTCAACTCAAATGTCAACAGTCCTATATACTCAAACTGTACACACTTGTGTTTATGCAGCATCCAATGCGCTCCAACTTTTTGGGAAGCAGTGTAGAGACATTAACTACAATCCATATTTAGCCTGTATCTATCCTGTTGTTTCTTATGAAATACTGTGTTTTGATTCATTCCCTTCCCAAACCAGCTTTAATCCAAACAGGGGGTGATGGGGGGGGGGGGGAGAACAGCCCAGATGCATTTTTTTAAAGCTGGTAATGTGTACATATGAAAAAGTTTGCCTTTGAATATTTCCGGTGAATATTTTGAAGTAGTTCTATGGTTAGCATTAGGTTCATTTTAATACAGTGGTACCTTGGTTTATGAACACAATTGGTTCCAGAAGTCTGTTCATAAACTGAAGCGTTCATAAACTGAAGCGAACTTTCCCACTGAAAGTAATGGAAAGTGGATTAATCTGTTCCAGATGGTCCGCGGAGTACTTAAACTGAAGCGTTCATAAACTGAAGCGAACTTTCCCACTGAAAGTAATGGAAAGTGGATTAATCTGTTCCAGACGGTCTGCGGAGTACTTAAACTGAAGCGTTCATAAACTGAAGCGAATTTTCCCATTGAAAGTAATGGAAAGTGGATTAATCCGTTCCAGACGGGTCCGCAGATTACTCAACCTGAAGCGTACTTAACCCGAAGCATGGGTGTAATTGGTTCCAGAGGTCTGTTCATAAACTGAAGCATTCATAAACTGAAGCGAACTTTCCCATTGAAAGTAATGGAAAGTGAATTAATCCGTTCCAGATGGGTAAACTGAAAATTTGTAAACCGAGGTGTTCATAAACCGAGGTTCCACTGTACCTTGCATTCATTATTTAGTTAATTCTGTGGTTTTCAACCAGTATGCTGTGGCACCCTGGGGTGTCTTGAAGGATGGTCAGGGTGCCGCGGGCAACCCCGACCTCTGCCCCTTTTTCCTTCCCTCCCTCTTCTGATGCCCTCTCACATCTCTGCCTCCCAAAGGCTTGCACAACTGTTTGTTGCAGCAGCCCTGGCCACAAGCTCCCCAGGTGAATGGTGACTCTGGGGCTGGCCAGGGGGTGCTTCCCAAGCTCTTGTGGGGCAGTGTGAGGAGGCACCTCTCTTTGGGGCGGGGGGGGGGGGGAGCTCAGAAAGCAGGGGCGGCAGCTATGGCTGCCCAGAGGAGACACGAGAGGAGAAGAAGCTGAGGGAACCCTCCACAAGAGAGGAGTGAGGGGCTGCTGGCTCTGCAGGCAAGGGGTGACATAACTGGGCTCCTGAGCCCCACAGGCGTGCCACAGAAATAATGTAGTTTGTCATGGGAGCCCTGAACCCAGAAACATTGAAAAACTCTGAGTTAATTAATTGCATTTATATCCTGCCCTTACCCCAGTGTTGATTAGCATACATGGTTCTCTCCTCCCATTTTATTCTCACAGCAAGTCTGTGAGGTAGGCTAGGCCAGGTGAGGTCACTACCTAGCTTCATAGCTGAGTGGGGTTTGAGCTTCAGGTCCAAAACTCTAGCCACTGCACCACACTGGCACTTTCACTAGTTATATAGCCAGGGCTTTTTTCAGCTGGAACGTCCCGGAACTCAGTTCCAGCACCTCTCAAGTGGGCGCCACTGGCATTCTAAGACAGCGAGGGAGGCGTTCATGGTGAATATAGCCCACTCTCCACCTCCAAGTAGGGTCAATATTCTCAAATTGCTCTGTGGTATTAGGCACAGGACCTATGCGTTCAAATAAAGACCTTACAGTTGTAAAATAGACCTGCCCTAAGGGTGCTGTGGTTTCATGCGAGTGTTTCACACAGCTCTGTGGAGGACATTACCCACAAAACTCCAGTGTCAGCATAAATACTTTGTGATATATCTCCCCAGAGATTTCAGTGCAGCTATTAAACTGGTGAATAGCCTTTTCCTCAAGTATGACTTCATGGAGCTAGCAGCGAGATACCATCTTGTCCTTTGTGTTTGTGCTAGATGACATTTTAGTCTTTCTCATGAAACAGGCAATGCTGCTCTGGTTCCAGACTAGAATAGAACACCGGGTTCACTCTGTCTGCCTCTGCCCCCGCTCTAGTCTGTTTACTGAGATAAACATCTGATAAGACAGAGGAAGCTGGACCAATGAAGGGAAGCCAGCAGCTACTTCAACTTCTCCTAGCCTTGTTCACACTGGTAGAATATTGCTGGAGAGGGAATTGTTTCTGTGCCTCTTATGGAAGGACACTTGACATTTAGTTTTTCCTCCATCGGTGATAAGAGATAGAAGGAAATTTATGTCATTGCTCTTTCTTATTTGTGACAACGACTAGCAGGTCAAAGCAAATACTGGATATAGTAATATAGATTAATATATTTAAATATACGTGTAGTGCATGTACTCTGAAATATTTGCAGAAAACAAGGAGATTGATTTGATTGATTAATGCCATGCAAACATAATGTACACTATAAAATATAAGGAAATGTTCTCATATTATTTAGAGGATCAAGATGACCACTTCACCGCAAGCACATTCAAAATAGTTTTAGACATTAATTTTTCTTTAAAATAAAAATGCCTCCCTCATGTTTGTGAGAATCTGTTCTAAATGGCATATTCAAAAACAAAATGCTGTAGAGAACATATGTTTGTTTTGTTTTTTTCACATTCAGGGCAACCTTGGACTAGAGCAGTATTTAAGGCCAATATGTAGGGGGGGGGAACATAGGGGACTTCAGTAGCTTAATGGCAATGCTGAAAATAATGTAATATAAGTCTGCAAAAAAGGACAAACGCTTTCTCTCTCTCAAAGCACATTGTATTTGGCAGCCTTTGGAAAACTTCAATGTAAACATTTTTTTTAAAAAAGAACCAAACATATTACTGCAATTTCTGCCTCAGGCACCAATCAACAAAGTTATTATTGCATTTAGAAAGAAACAAGAAAGAACATATGGTTATTAGCCTGACTCTCGTGCTTCCTTTTTCTTTACATTCTTGAAAGGCCATAAAACAGGGAAATAAAAAAGTCATGGATGTGTAGTTTTTTTAACTTTATCTTCTGAACATTAAACATCATGTTTCAAATTTCTTACGGTACATAAAACTGTTTGGTCTTGCTGTATCATGTATACAGGACTTCAAAAAATAAAAGAGACAGTTTAGTAGATGTAATAGGTGTGTAACAACCACTCTTTAGATCTCTTGTATTTTGTACAACATCCTCTGGGTTCCCAAAGGTGCTTTTAACATGATATCTATATGGCTATTTCTGAAGTCATTTATTTTTTGCACGGCAACAGAAAACTGGGACTAATTAGAAAGTATAGTCTATCTTGCTTGACAGTTGTTGGTGTTTGTTACTTTTCTCTGTTCTACCTCCATAAACTTCTTGCTTGAGATGTGAATGGAATAGTGGTGCAGTATGGATATCACAGAAAAACCCTAAAACAATTGTCTCTGCTCATGGAAATTTAGTATGTGCAAGAACTGTGGTTTAGAGTTCCTTTTTGAGGATGGATTCATCTGACCTTATTAGCTTTAAGGTGATTGCAGTAAATCACATACTGACGGTCAGTACATCAATGCTGGCCACCCTTTGCAAATGTTTACAAACAGTACCCATCAGTGAAGGAGGAGCAGATAAATATGCCTTGTATTAAGTCTGACTCATCTAGCTCATTGTTTGTTTGTTTTTAAAAATTTTTTAAAACATCTTTATTTCTTTTTTTAAAAAAAAACACCATACAAATAATAATACATAAAGCAACAAAAACAAAACATAAAACACAAAACACACAAAATACAAAAAGTACAATAAAGGGGGGGGGGGAGAATCATCTAGCTCATTGTTGTGTACTCTGACTAGCAGCAGCTCTCCAGGGTTTCAAAACAAGGTATTCTCAGTCCTACCTAGAGGTGCCAGGGCTTGAACCTGGAATCTTCCATGTACAAAACTCTGCTGTTGAGTTATATCCCATACCTAAGAGCAGGCACCCCCAAACTCGGCTCTCCAGATGCTTTGGGACTAGAACTCCCATCATCCCTAGCTAACAGGACCAGTGCTGAGGGATGATGGGAATTGTAGTCCCAAAACACCTTGAGGGTCCCGTTTGGGGGAGCCTACCTAAGAGGAAGGGCAAAGTTAGTATGTGTGATTCTTTTTGTTTTGTTATTTGTTATTTTTGTATTCATCTAACTATTTCCCAGTAGTGATGTATGGAAGTGAGAGCTGGACCATAAAGAAGGCTGATCGCCGAAGAATTGATGCTTTTGAATTATGGTGCTGGAGGAGACTCTTGAGAGTCCCATGGACTGCAAGAAGATCAAACCTATCCATTCTGAAGGAAATCAGCCCTGAGTGCTCACTGGAAGGACAGGTCGTGAAGCTGAAGCTCCAATACTTTGGCCACCTCATGAGAAGAGAAGACTCCCTGGAAAAGACCCTGATGTTGGGCAAGATTGAGGGCACTAGGAGAAGGGGACGACAGAGGACGAGATGGTTGGACAGTGTTCTTGAAGCTACCAACATGAGTTTGACCAAACTGCGGGAGGCAGTGGAAGACAGGAGTGCCTGGCGTGCTATGGTCCATGGAGTCACGAAGAGTCGGACATGACTAAACGACTAAACGACAAAAACTATTCCTCTTAAGGTATCATTTATTGAGGTCCTACAACCAGGTGTGTGAGAGGCCTCATCCTCCTTAATTTTGGAGGTTTAACTATAGCAGGTGCCTGCAAACCATTCACCATGTAAATGGAGTTTAGAGGGACATTTGAATCAACTCCAGCATGATCTTAGGCAAGGGTTCTTACTACCAAAGATCTCGAGGAGGATTGGGGCTAATCTTTTATTAATATATTAGTATTATTAAATGGTTCTATCCAGGAATAACTTCAGACTGTGGATGGAGAACTTCATAACTGAATCTCTTCCTCCTCCTCCTCCTCCTCCTCCGTGTGTGTGTGTGTGTAGATCTCGGGATGATTCACAGCATAAAAAAACAAGAAACAAACACAAAATCTATATATATATAAATGTAAAAATCGTGAAACTGCGTTTTCCACTTTTCTCTGTAACCGCTTGACCGATCGTCCTGAAATTTTGACACAACGATCCAGGCCACTCCCCGAACGTTGTTGGGGACAAAAATCCCTCAAATCACACACCTGGGAAGGTATAGACCTGGTTTTCCACCAAGTCAAACAGCGCCCTCAAGTGGCATAATACCCTCCTCCACCCCCTCCCTTCCTGTGAAATCTAAGCCACACCCACAAACCAAATGACATCATCAACCAAGCAACTGAAACCACCAAGGCGGTCATTATCAGACAGACTAGGCCACTTTCCAGACTAGGCCAAGTGGAGGTAGGGGCCTGCCTGGGGGGGGGGCGAATAGAGGGCAGGGATACGTAATGGGTCAGAACAGGGTGGGGGGAGAAACAGGGATGAAACCTGCCCTCTCCACAGCATCTCGCCTTGACTCAGAGGGACCCTGAGGCTCGGGGGGATCTGAAGGGGGGCTATTACCCTCCATTTCACAGACTAACGCACAGCAGCGCGTTCAGGGCCAGCTAGTGCATAATAAAAACAAGAACAAACCAAACCACTAATCGCCCACCACCTCCAACAAAAACAGCTAAAAGGAGATGGGATGTTAATCAGCCAAAGGTCTGGTTGAAGAAGAACACACACATGGGAGGGGAAGAGATAAAAATAATTTGTAGATAGGAAACTAGATGTCAGGAAGAACTGTTTCAGCCTAGTTACCTTGCTGATATGTTAGTTTTCTATATTTGGGAACTATTTGTTCATGGATCATTCAGCCCCCATGGACTCTCCTGCAGTCTTCAAAGCAGAGTAGCACAGTTCTGGAATAATTTTACTACCAAATTTATTGCTTATATGAACTGGATTCCAAATATTTAAAACACAACAAATACATTTCATTTTAAAAGTAATGAGCAGTTGATTTCTGAAGCTTTTGGCAATGTTGCTGTCACAATCCCAGAGAACTTTGGGACATAGAAAATGGATTCCAGTTTTCCTCCCATATTGCGATTAATAGCTAATTAACTAAAATTCCAGCTCCCAAACCATGCCATATTAAGTCCTATTGTTAGGCGGTATGCCAATGCCGCTCATAAACTTTTGATGTTACTATTACAGTGAGAACTAGCTTGGTAAAATATGATATTCCAAAGAAGTAGGAGTTCTTCCAGATACCAGGCCATTAGAGCCTAATTATAATCTTAGGTCCCTCTTTGACGTCAGCAGTACTTGGGTGTAAATAAGTGCCTTTGACTTGCTAAAGGCAAATATTTGGCAAAGAAAATAAAGATAGTAGTTGAGAACCAGGAGAGAAAGAGAGAGAGAGAGATCACGTTAGATTTGAAGTGCTTGAGTAAGTTCTGGCCAGCATTCAAGGTGGTAGGAAAGGTTTGATAAATAAACTCTTATCAGAGGCTGTAGAGTGCTGTGCAGATATGAATCAAAATTATAAAATCAATACATATTGATCTTTATATATCATGTGAATAACAGTGGCTGAGATGCTCCAATTTAACTTGTCTATTGCTCAAGAGTTAGTGGAAATAACCACAAGTGGGACAGGAAATATTGCTGCTCATTGGTGAGATTACTTAGCACGCCAGAGATTAAAGAACTTGTCTTGTTGCACTAGGGGGGAAAAGAGGTTGTGAGTAGTTATGAATGTGTTCTATGAAGAAAGAGCTGAAAGGACACAGAAATGGGAAAGAGAAATGTAATTTAGATTTAGCAAGACTGTGAGGGTTAAGTATGAAAATCTATGTTTGGGAGATCGTTATATATAGGATGCTAAGAGCTGCAGGGTAAGGACTACGTAAATTTAAACCACATAATCAACTACATAATAACACTCTGTAGTTGAATCCAAATGATTAGACTTATAAGAAGCATTATGGGAGCAAATACTATCACCTCTTTCAAAACTGCAGGTGATTTCAAACTGTTTACTGTACTGTACTACAGCAACCTGAAAAATGAACAAAGAGAGTTGTTTATAATTGGGTGAGCTAGGCTATTGAAGAATGCAATAGCACAGTGTGTATATCTTTGCTAGAGAACTAAAATGGTTTAACAGATATTCCTTTTTGCAAGGGAACTCTAGGAACTGTAGTTATATGAGTGGCGTCTTGAGATCTGAAAAAGAGAATTCTCAGCTCCCTCGTCAAACTTCAGCTCCCAGGATATATGACTGTAGGGTGTGTTTGTGTGTATTCATGAGCTACAACAACTGAGAGACATGTTGGAGCTTTCCTGATTATGGAAGATAATGCCACAGTATTCCATCAGCTTCTATCTCACAAACAGACCACTCTCAAGAAATAAAAATAGAACAAATAAGCAGTTGCTTGTAATGACAATTACCCAATGTAACTGTAATGTTAGGGCAATTCCCTGCTTCCGCATTTCCCTTATCTCACAGCTAGACAGGGTTTAGTCAGGAATTGTGTGCTTAGGAAGCAACATGCCTTATTCTCTAGGGATAATGGTGGGCAGAGAACTGGTCTGTGTCACAGGAATAATGTTGTAGGTCAGTATAATTCCCCCCCACACACACACCTAGTGGAGTTTATGGCACAGACAAGATACAAACCATGCATGTTTAATTAGAAATAATCTCCTAGGATCAATGGCACTTACTCCCAAGTAAGCATACATTTTATTGCGGGTGGCACTGTCAGTTAAACTACTGTGCTGCTTGGGCTTGCTGATCAGAAGGTCGGCGATTCGAATCCCTGCAACAGGGTGAGCTCCCGTTGCTCGGTCCCAGCTCCTGCCAACCTAGCAGTTCGAAAGCACACAGTGCAAGTAGATAAACAGGTACCACTCTGGCAGGAAGGTAAACGGCATTTCCATGCGCTGCTCTGGTTTCGCCAGAAGTGGCTTAGTCATGCTGGCCACATGACCCAGAAAAACTGCGGAAGCGGACAAACGCCGGCTCCCTCGGCCTGTAAAGCGAGATGAGCGCCGGAACCCCAGAGTTGTTCGTGACTGGACTTAATTATCAGGGGTCCCTTTACCT
The DNA here is from genome assembly GCF_965207765.1 of Zootoca vivipara. Classification (NCBI taxonomy): domain Eukaryota; kingdom Metazoa; phylum Chordata; class Lepidosauria; order Squamata; family Lacertidae; genus Zootoca; species Zootoca vivipara. The sequence continues at coordinate 81,525,450 of NC_142588.1, read as the reverse complement.
TTACTAAGCATATATATACCTGAAAGCTTAAGACACTATGCTACAATTTAGCATTGATGTTGCCCAAGTTCCAAATCTCAAGGATTTGTACCGGTTATGAATACCTAGTTGCTAAGGTTTAGCCGATGTATAGTGGTCTAACAAACCTGTAACAAACAATTCCATATTTCATTGCCAAATATAAATGATATTTAGCACCATTGTCACAACTTGGCTCTGTGGTAATAATTCTGCAGACTGTGCTGATCTTTACTTTGCCTTAAGCAAGGTTTTTATCAAGTTTTAGGCCAGTGCCTTTCTGTAGAAGAATTAATCATTGTAATTAAATCTCTCTCAAGAACAATTGGATGACTCACACTGTTCAGGTTGCTGAGATGATGAGTTGATTCATCAGGAACAATGTTAGTTCATCACTTTTTCTGTTCAGCTTGAAATCTTAAGTCCAATAAAATGTAATATGAATTCTAATTGAATGCCTTTTTATGATCCATTTCAGTCAAATCAGATAAAAATCGCTGTGTTTCTTTACCATGGAACTGGTGAAAATGTAGAAAAATTAAATTTTAAGTATAGTTCCCCCCCCCCCGTGTTTGCCTCACTCCAAGGAGATTTTTTTGATTTACCTCTCTGAAAATCTGAATCAAACAAGTTTACAAGTTTCAGAAAGAACCTGCCTGTACTTAGGGAGCACACCTGAAATGGTAAAATGAACACCTGAAAATTTTAAAGCAAGTTTTTGACTTTTATTGGGTGATAAATTGGTTTTTTGCTATATAAAATCCACAGGTGCTCATGTCTGTTTATTGAACATATAGCTGAAAAGTGAACTATATTAAGAATTGTGTCAGAGTGGTCAGCCACCCGTAACAGTCGTTAGCACTGGATTTCTAATTATGCACTCATATAGTTCTTTATTGTGAACAATTCTGCTAAGCAGAATTCTAATGTGCTGGAAAAGTCAGCGTTTACTTGCCGTGTTGTTGATGTACTTTGTTAAGTTCAGAATTGCTTTTATTTGCTAATTGACTATTACATAGAATTATAGAGTTGGAAGGACCCTGAGGGTCATCTCGTCCAACCCCCTGAAATGTAGGGATTGCAACTAAAGCATCTATGACAGGTGGCTATCCAGCCTCTGCTTAAAAACCTCCAAGGGAGTCACCCACCTCCCGAGGGAGACCATTCCACTGTCAAACACCTCTTACTGTCAGAAAGTTCTTCCTGATGTTTAGTCGGAATCTTCTTTCTTGTAACTTGAAACATCAGATGCATTTTCATGGCTGCTGGGACCTGGTTGTGGGGTAAGAGCTGGGAAACCCAAGTTCAAATTCTCCTTGGGCATTGGCTCAATTCACAGACATATGCTTTAGATGGTTGTAATGTAATAATGCAACAAAGAGTTCACCATACCTCTTTGATAGCAGCTGCCCGCTAGGAAATTATGACTGAAAATTTGGGAAAACTTTCTGCCAATAAGAGCTGTTCGGCAGTGGAACAGACTCCCACGAGATGTGCTGGACTCTCCTTCTTTGGAGGTTTTTAAGCAGAGGTTGGGTGGCCATCTGTCCTGGATGCTTTAGCTGAGATTCCTCTGCATTGCAGGGATTGGACTAGATGACCCTTGGGTCCCTTCCAAGATTCTATGAATTTCCTATGTGCAGCACAGCATCACTGAGGGAGACTACATTACTTATGTATGTAGATATAGATGAACATTTAGTTGTTGTTTTTTAATGTAAGAAAATAATTAAGAGCCTAGAAATTTAAAAATGGTGTTGCGGAGGTGTTGTAAAAAATCAGGCCTCCATCTTGTGCCACATGTTAAGGAATCATCCAGTAGGTGCCAGTTAACACAGCCACCTTAGCCACTAGACGGGAAGTCTAATAATACTGCTTGTTGGGGACAGAAATCACTGGTAGCGGTTGAACAGCAATTCCCCATCAAAGGTAGTACTTGTTAGACTGGGTGGTTGAGCCCTGGTCCACTCAGTTCTTTGTTGCAACTAGATTGCATGGTAGAGCTAGGAATAAGCAAAACAATCTATTTCTGATCTGCATCACATTTGTTTAGCGTCTAATCTGTTCTGTCCTGTTTCTGCATTACTCTGTGACTAAAAGCAAACAAACATTTAAATAACCATTTAAATATGTTTTTTAAAAAAATTCTCAGTATGTGCCATTTAAACATATTCTGAGCCAACAAACTGCACTGGAACTCAGGAAGTATAAGTGCTTTTGAAATCCATGTTCCTGTCTGCACTTTAGTCTATGAGGTGTGGTTCAGGTCAGTTTGTGTTCGAATTTGCAAAGACTAAATTTCTCATGCATCCCTGTAAATAGACCTCCACTTACTGTTTACTAGAATATTCTTTATAAGGGCTGGGATCTGCACTTGCTTTGGGTGTGCTAAAGTGTTTGGACATATCCTGTACCATGATTGCCTTTCCCCTCTTCTCACAGAGGACTGTTATTCTACATCCCAAACTGTTTAGGAAAGTTCTCAGAGTTTCAAAATAGATTTGCTAGGTGACATGGGGGATCTGCGGTTTGAAATGCAGAAACCCAAAGTGTTAGGTGCTACAACTAGTTGCGTGATTCTTTGGAACTTGGCCATAGTTTTCAGGTAAACATCATGTTTTGGAAGAGTCACTTTCATTTTACATATAGAAAGGAATATCGATTGCAAGGAGTTATTTTTTTATAGCCACCACTAATCTTCATAATTCAAGATTGGGTTTTCTTTCTTTCTTTCTTTCTTTCTCTCTCTCTCTCTCTCTCTCTCTCTCTCTCTCTCTCTCTCTCTCTCTCTCTCTCTCTCTCTCTCTCTCTCTCTCTCTCTCTTAATTGGGATGGTTGTTTAATGTTTCTTGAACTGGAACACATGCATCTGCAGCCATCAGAGTAACTCTGTTGGATGCCTGTCAAGAAAGAATACCATCATATAAATCCTATGTACACGCTTGTGTTTCTAGGTTAACTATGAAAACAATATGTAGATTTTTTTTACTATCATACTCCGCCAATTAGTGTTTTTAAGCATTAAGAGTGTCACATCCAGGAAAGAGCAAAAAGAACAATGTTTTTAAAGAAGCATTGAGTCCTTAATAGGACAGGTCCAAAGGAGCTGTTCAAAGATTACAGCTTTAAGAAGTCTGAAATAACGCCATTCAAAGTAATGCTCAGTGCCTGCCATCCACAAGACACTCCAACTATGTTTTTAAGACAAACACACACACCAGATAGATAATGCCAGCTATTGCCTGGATAGCTATTGTTTCACTTTGGTTTTTCAATAATGGCTTTTCGTGGCTGTCAGGCTAACGTTGCCTACAGTCAAAAGCAAAGCAAAAATATTGCCATCTCCTAAATAAATACGTAAATAAAAAACAGTGATTTGCCTTTTGTCATTGTGCAGGACCATGCTCCAAATATGCTGCCTAAAATGTAAACAGATAAAAATCTCAAATGAGTACCAAATCTTGTGGTTATTTCTGTTTCAAAGTTTAATTAAGTCAGGGGAACAAGCTGGTTGCTAACAGAGCATCGGGGGCTATAGTGAGATCTGACTGTTTCTAGCATGTTGGATTCTTGGACAATAATGGGGTGCTAATTTTGAAAGCCTACACCACTGTCCCAAAAAGATGTTGTAGAAAATCAGGCCTCCAGCGGTCCTGGCAGAGCCCAGACTGACCCTTGCAAATGAAAATAATCAAAAGTAATTAGAAGCGTGCTGGATTACTCCTCAGAGATCTGAGCGAGAGAATAAACATGCCGGAGCCCTTCGAGCCACTGCAAAGGGCCCATGTCTGAGCTGTTAGGTGCCCTGACCTTGTCCACATAAAGATGTGATTTATGAAGTGCAGGGCACAGCAGCAGGGGCTTCTGTCTTCTCCAGAAGAACCAAATTACTGAGGTGGAGATTAACATGCTTTCAGTTGGGCCCATTTCCAGACCAAGGGAGATTTTTTATTCAGGAAGAAAGAAAGAAAGAAAGAAAGAAAGAAAGAAAGAAAGAAAGAAAGAAAGACCCCTTTAATTTCCTCTCTTCTCTTTCTCTGTCTTTGGGGCTGTATGGAAAAAGAAGCCGCTAAGGTTTTGTTAGTTAGGAGGGAGTTCATTAAAAAGAATGGATGGGATATATAAATATGTCTAAATATGAATTAGACAAATGCAGGTTTTTGCACTCCTTGTTAGGCATCTTATTGGCAGGGGGTTGCCTCATCTAAAACTAGGTTTGCATCTTTCTAAGTTAATATAAGGACAAGTTTGCTAAAATCTTATCTGGGCACTGGTTTCAGAAAGGGTCTGCTACTAACTTTTAAAGCGAATCAGCGCAGAGTCAAACCAGTGAGCTGCCTTCCTTCCTTTCCAACTTGGAATCTAGCTTTACCAAAAAGATAGTGGTGAGATTTTAAGGTGAGCTTGTTATCCAGCGACTATGGTATTTAAAGAAGAAATAACTCTGCTACCAACTACTTGTCTGAATTCCAGCCCCCCCTTCCCCTTTCAGCGCTGTCCGCTTGCAGAGCGGCTGTCCTCCCCAGGAAGCCTATTAAAAGTGGACAGTGCAGTTATTTCATCTGGCTCTGCCTGGGCTGCTTTTCTTTTTGCTTTAATGATGTGCTGGAATGCACCATACCCATAGGGTCTCCATTAGAGGAACTTTTACTTCGGGGACAGCCATGAAGTTTAAAGGCTTAAAAGAGGCATCAGTTTACATTCTGGTGGGAATAGCTAGCAGACTGCAGTACTTATGCCTTACTGCCACTACTATTACAGAGGCTTATTTAAAATAAACAATTGCTAAAAAAACAAAAAACTGGGATGTACAGCCAGCGGCTTTTCTGGGAAAATTTGGAACTCTGAACACATTGTGGAGGTGTCTGATAAAGACAAATACAAAGATGCATTTGGATCTTTTTCAAGCAGTGAGAATACTGAGCAACATGGAACATACTCTGAACAAATGAGCTCTTTTTCTGGGAAGCATCCCATGCATCAAGTTATTTGCAAATGTACCGGTACTTACCTGAAAATGAGGGAAGCTGCCTCCCAAGTGTTCCTTTTGACCACTAAGGGAAAGAAATTGCATTAGGAACAAGTTGCCCTCTCTTCGCCTATAATCATGTATTGCAATTGTAATGCTATGAAGAAGAAGAAGAAGAAGAAGAAGAAGAAGAAGAAGAAGAAGAAGAAGAAGAAGAAGAAGAAGAAGAAGAAGAAGAGTAATAAAATTTATTTATACCCCACCCATCTGGCTGAGTTTCCCCAAATAAAGTTGCCTACAGTTTGTCTCTTGTCTCTGCCATGAACATATCACAACTACTCAGCCTACAATACAGGAATAATAATACTGACCTATTTACTTAGGGGTTTAGTGTAAGAACAACACCTTGGCCCTGTATACCTGAAGGTGTATCTCCACCCCTATCGTTCAGTCCGGACACTGAGGTTCAGTTCCAAGGGCCTTCTAGTGGTTTCCTCACTGTGAGAAGTGAAGTTAGAGGGAACCAGGCAGAGGGCCTTCTAAGTAGTGGCACCCACCCTGTGGAATGCCCTCCCATCAGATGTCAAAGAGTTAGACAATTATATGACTTCCCGCAGATATCTGAAGGCAGCCCTGTATCAGGAAGCTTTTAAAACCTGATGTTTTGTTATGTTCTTTTATACTCTGTTGGAAGCCACCCTGAGTGGTACAAGTAATAAATAGTTGTTGTTATAACATGTATAGAGCATTTTGAGCTATCTGAATCATGATATAAATGTTAGATATCATGCAAACTATTAACTGTAGAGACTGATATGGGAGAGACATGTAGGTGGGCCAGATGAAGGTGTCCAGTTTTGCTGCTACAGGTGCACCATAACATTTATTCTCTCTGCGTTCCTCCCAGCAGTCATTCCTCCTCTGGGATACAATAATTGTATCCTCTGGGATACGGTTAAGGGAAAAACAAAGAGAGGAAAGGGAGAGATAATGATAACAAAGGATAAATGTGAGAAAATATAGTATTGCTGATAACATCTGAACAATGAATCTTTTATAGATCTTTAATAGCTATGTCACCAACACATCTTTGATGTAAAACATTTCATAGCGTGGAGAGCCAAGGTGATTTGTGAATTTCTTTCCTCTAAGGCAGACCAGTGTGAATACATACAGAAGAGGGCTTAGGTTACATGGGAGTGTTTTGCCTATAGCAAGGGTAGCTGTAATCTACCTCATAGAGTTAAAAACTGGCAGTGATCTACCCCCTTTTTTGCGGTTCAGGTCAAAGTTGTTGAGCTTTTTTTTTTTTTTAGGAAGGAAAGCCCTGCTTTTTGGGGGGTGCAGGCCAACACTGTTGAACTTTTTTTAGGGGAGCCAAAGTTGTTGAGCTTGTTTGGGGGGAGCCAGTGATCTACCACAGACATCAAGTCTACCTGTTGGACGTGCCTGGCCTATAGCATTCGATGGTTCATAGCTGAAGTGAGTTTTGCAGATTGAATTGCTTAGTTCACACTGCTCATTCTCTTACCTGCTGATAAGGAGTAATTCATACATTGCCAGGTGCTCATGCCTCATGGCTTCTGCCATGCCACTGCTGCATCCAGGAGTGAGGCCAAGTGCAGAATCCATTATCAACAAGCCTAATAATGCAACTGCGGCCCTAAGCATTATTGGCAGCAGCAGTATGCAATAAGCCCTGAGGTTTGGAGTGGCATACCTGGCATTGGAGGGGAGATGGTCTGTGTGAGCATGCTGAATCACATGTAAAGAATGAATGTTAAAGCTGCTACAAAGAGGGCAAGGGCTTCAGTGTTTGAATCAGTATGTATGTAACGCTTGTAAGCTGCCTTGAGCATGGTTTGAACTGTGGAAAGGTGACATACAAATAAAATTATGTATGCACGTATGATTAAAAAGGGTAAAACCTCCATGTTCCATCCAGTGATCTTTGGAGGATGGCTGGGATCCACATGTGATTAATAATAAAGTAGTAGCATTCGTGTTGTTCCTCCTTTTTTGACAGTTGTAAAATTCTTAACTATGCACTAATGTGTATTAAGGCATAAATCCTATAGAAACATAGTTGGGAATAAGCCCTGCTGAACACAATGGGACTTCCTTCTGAGTGAACCTGCATAGAATTTATGCTGTTAGCATTGTTAGGCTCTTCCTGCACCCTTCATTGCTAGTGGATTTAGCTAATTGCTGTGGAGGATGGTCATGTGCATTACATCATTTACTTAAAAATGTGTTAAGCGACACCTGCTGCATTTGAAGGTCCTCCTGATCGTTCTGCTGAGTGTGCTTCTGAACTTCTGCCCCAAAGTCCTGCCCTGACAGCACCACTCATTATTGCCACCACTCTTGCACAGCAGGAAATGGAGGGGGGGCGCTTTGGCAGGCCAATCCAGGACTAACTCAATTCTGAGAACCGCAGGACAGAACTACCACCCATTGTGATGGGCTTCTATTTGGTGTAAACTTCTCTGTTGTGCAGTTTTCTGTGCACTATCATGATGGATGTAACATGCTGGTTGTACACACTCATGCACTGGATGTCAACCTGGTATGGGCTTTTTTCTGTCAGTGTAGCCACAGCCCAGCAAAAATAGAATAAGGTTCTACACACTAACCATTGATAGTGTTCAGACCAGTGCTCTTTTTTTCCAGGGGGCACTCAAGGGTACACAGTACCAGCACTTCTCTTTAGTTGTTTTTAAAAATTGTATGACACTTACTGTAACAACTACATGGTGAGTACCGGCACCTATTTTTCTAGGGGGGAAATCACTGGTTCAGACCCTTCAAATTCTGATCCCTCTTCCAGCTGATTTAGAACACTTCTGATAAACTTACTGTGTTCTTCTGTTGTTACAATCACATTGTTCTATAGACTTTACACTGGCTTCCTATTGCACTTTGAACCAACTTTAAGACTAAGGCTGATTTTTAGAGCTCTCTCCACCTCAGCACTTCTACATGGCTCCCTTTGGCCATCACTGTCTCTTTCTCCCTTTCCTGCCTGTGTTCCTTATGCCATGACACTCTAGAGCAGGCATCCCCAAACTTCGGACCTCCAGATGTTTTGGACTACAATTCCCATCATCCCTGAGCACTGGTCCTGTTAGCTAGGGATCATGGGAGTTGTAGGCCAAAACATCTGGAGGACCGCAGTTTGGGGATGCCTGCTCTAGAGTAGCCACCCCCTCCCTAGTCATCAAGCCACTTCCCTTTCAGCAACGGGGTGAGCTCCCATTGCTCTGTCCTAGCTTCTGCCAACTTAGCAGTTCAAAAGCACACCAGGGCAAGTACATAAGTAGGTACCACTACTGCGGGAAGGTAAACGGCATTTCAATGCACTCTGGCTTCTGTCGTGGTGTTCCGTTGAGCCAGAAGCAGTTTAGTCATGCTAACCACATGACCCAAAAAGTTGTCTGTGGACAAATGCCAGCTGCCTTGGCCTGAAGCGAGATGAGTGCCGTAACCCATAGTCACCTCTGACTGGACTTAACTGTCCAGGGGTCCTTTACCTTTACCTTACATTCTTATTATAAATCTATCAGGTATGGACACATTAAGCCTCATGTGAAAATGCCAGAGGCTAAATCCTGAATATATTTTCTTTACTTGGAAGTAGGCCCCAATCAATGGGACTTATTTTGTATAAACTTGGTTAGGGTCATGCTGCAAAAGGCGACAATGGCTAAATGGCTGCATATATTTATCTAGAAGTAAGTCCTTCTGACATCACAGCTCCCCGAGTTGTATGGTGGTTGTATTTGCCACATTCACACTGGTGAATGTGGTGGGCGCTCCTACCTTGGAGGTTTGTAAGCAGAGGTTGGAGGGCCATACACTATGTATTATTTAGTTGAGATTCCTGCATTGCAGGGGGTTGGACTAGATCAGCCATCCCCAAACTGCGGCCCTCCAGATGTTTTGGCCTACAACTCCCATGATCCCTAGCTAACAGAACCAGTGGTCAGGGATGATGGGAATTGTAGTCCAAAACTTCTGGAGGGCTGAAGTTTGGGGATGCCTGGACTAGATGATCCTTGGGGTCCCTTCCAACTCTTCAGTTCTATGAATATATCTTAGGTGAAGTGCACAACTAAAATGCACTATATCAGAGAAGGTGAAGGAGAGTCTCCCAAAGAGAAACGCAATAACCCTGGTCCTTCCGTCCTTGCGTTGCTTTGGCATGATGATAATATCAGCCTAATCTGCCTCGCAAGGGCCAACCGCGGAGCTAAAATGCCGCTTAGGAGGATGGATGGGGCAGAAATGTAAGAACGCCAAGTCCACTGCGAAATTCCTTTGGGGTGGAATCTGTACCCTACTGAAAGCAGTGGCAGAGCTCCCATTGCTTTGAGTGGCTCTCGATTGCACCCTTGGGGAGCAGCACTCAGCCGATACCTTCCACTCTCAGCAGCAGCCAGCCACCGCCTTGGGTCCAGTGCCTGGATGAAAAGTACCTGCAAGCTACGAGCCCGACGTGGCTCGTGTTGCTTTAACACCAGCACGCGACGCCATCTACTGGCCAAGAGCCGCAAGTTCCCTGTTTTCCTCCTTCCAAACCAGGGGAAAGAAATAATAATACATTGGGCTGTATGGGTATGTGTATAAAACGTCCATCCGTTCTATGAAATCATTATTTAGCCAGAGCCTGTTTCTAACCCTCCCCTGCCCCCACCCCACCCCCGCTTCTATGTGTTTTATTCCCCGACGTTTCCTCCCTTTCGCAGCTCGTTTGTTCAAAGGGAGAATGAAGGTGCGCGCTGCGTCGGATCGGTGGTGTTGGAAAGGAAGCTTCCTCCTATCAGGACCTGTGATCAGGCCTATGTGGGCTCGAGCAATCAGTTTCCCAGATTACTTGTATTTAATACACAATGCATCATAAAACAAATCCCTCATCCTGACAGGAAGAAAATAGAACAGCTCATAGCTCGAGCTGCTCCAATTTATGGCTAAATTTGAAAAAAGAAAAAGAAAAAAAGGGAAGAAAAGAGAATGAGGAGGGACCAAGAACGGCACCAAATTGCGCGAAGGCAGGAAATCAATAAGGACAGCAAAATCGGGACCTGGGGAGACTCCCAAGCTTAACCTTCCCGTGAAAGAACCTTGGGACGTATCTTATGTGAGAAGATGTTATTTACAAAGCGTTTGGTTTTGCCCAACTGCTGGGCGTGAGGGTTTTCTTCCTCTCCCCCCTCCCCTCCTGGAACAATAGCCATTATCTGAAATAACAGTTCAATGTCACAGATAACAGGCCTCGGAGACGAATTAATCATCATCTTTTGTCACTTTCTTCTCCGGCCCCCGATGGCCCCGCCCTCCCGTCTTCTAATCTATAAAGTGAGAATTAGATTTGTACTTTAAGAAAGAAAAGTAAAAAGTTGAGTGGCACCGGGATGCGAAGTGCGGGGTTTCCTCCCCGATGTTTGTACATGTTCGCATTTACGAGACGTTAGCTGTGTATCCAAGCGCCACACACCCCTGTGAGCCGTGCCTGCTCCCCCTCTTCATTAATCAGGCTCTGTCTTGCGCGTTTATGTACGTGTGTATGTGGCAGACGCGCATCGCGGCTCCTGTTCATCGCAATGCTTCTGAATCTGCATCAAACCCAGAGCTGAAGTTAAACTCGCTGAGAATCTGCTGACTTGGGTCCGCGACTTTGCTCTGTTTAAACCGCTTTGCTGTCCCAATATGTTTAAAATACAGAAGCCAAGACAATTTCAGAGGGAGAGGGAAAATTATTAATCCTGCAGCTAACTCCTTCGCCGTTTCATTCACCAATTTTGTTTAAAAACAATGGACGCAGTCCTTGATGCTATTTACGCGCAACATTCCCCCCCCCCCCGCGCAAAACGTATATTTACAATTACCATGGTCGTGATGTGATATGAAAGTCTCACGAGGAGCCAAAATACATCTTGACTATTTGCTTTCTAGGTTTTCATGGGAGAAAGCTTTTAACTTAAGAGCTGTTTAGAAACCTGTACCAGAAATCTACTAACGAAGTATCAAAATTAGAAGGCTAATAACTCCAGCCACACTACAGTACAGTACTAATTTCTCCCTAGTAAAGTGTCTTGTGCAGCACAGTAAACGGTTGTGAGATGGGGGAAAGCCGTTTGTTGAGGACTGCGTAAAGGTGGCAAATGTAGAATTTTATTAACCTCTCTTCTGCTTAGGGGAGGTGGGGATGAATTTATATACAGTATCTCTTTATATATCAATCACACCCTTGGAGTCATTGGACCAACCAGTTTCGATTTCCTAAGTAAACAAACAAGCCCACTTATTAACATACTGCACTTCAGCTCATTTCGATGTTGCTACCGATACTAATTTGCAAAAAAAGGAGAGAGCTGCTGATTTGTGTAAAACTCTCCCTAAATAAACATTCCCAGAGAAAGCGCCGCGTTAAGGGAGTTGCACTTTCTCTGAATACACCAGAAACAAAAAAATGAGGTGGTGATGGGCTTCCCCCCCTTTTCCCCTTCCCTGCGAAAGAAAAAGGAGGGTGGAGAGGAGTAAAAAAAGGGGGGGGACTCCTCCCGTCCAAGATCTCCCCATTGGCCGGTGATTACATGGATGAAACTGACATGTTTAAAGGGGACGGGCGCATCCGTAATCAGTCTGCCTGGCTAGGACTTCTGTCTGGGCGACCTTCTTGTGACCTCTCTCGCCAGAGGAGGCTGCTGTCACTTTAAAAATTTACTGAAAGAGGAGCCTCTGTCTGGCTTCCGATCCGCGAAGAGGTGGGGAGGGGGGGAAGAGATACCTCTCCTCTCCTCTCCTCTCCCCCGTCCCCCCCCTCTCCCTCACTGGCCGGAGAGAGCGCCTTCTCTCATTAAAGAGACAGCTCATGAAAGAGAACCGTCTGTCGGCTGAGGGTTGCAAGAAGGGATCTGGGGAGGTAGTTTATATATATATATATTGTAAGCGCGGAGGGGGTTCCTTTCCAAAGAGAGTCTGCGATTGGAAAAGAAGCTCTTAGGTCTGAAGAGGTGTGCAGTGTTGGGAGGGGAAAAACCTCGCTCTTCTCCCCCTCTTGCCCCCCTTCTTACACACACACACTCGCTCAAACCCTTTTCTCTCCTCCCTTGTAATCAAGCGGCAGAGAAGTGAAAAGGAAGTTATTTTCTCGCTCTTTCTCTCCCTCCCTCTCTTCCCTCCGCCTCCCCCACCCCAATAACTTTCTTGACGCAACACACACACGCCCTGCAACCCCCGAGCAGCCGGAGGGCAAGCGAGGCGATGGGAAGAAATTAACACGCCAAGCTCCGAATCAATGGGGACAATTAAAGCAATCGGCGCGCGTCTTCAGGCCCCCGCCCCGCCGCCGCATCACCACCGCTTCCAACCACCACCAGCAGCTCCCTTCCTCGCCTCTTTCTCATTGAATATCACACACACATACACACACCCTACCCCTCAATAACGACCCCCAGCAGCACCGCGCCCCCTCAAGGACCCGGAGAAGTTTTCAGGCGAGGAGAGGGGAAAAAAGTTTTCTTCCACCCCCCAACAAATGCCGGCGAAGGAAATCGGACGCTGCAGGAGGCAAGTCAGGAAGCTGCGCCTGCGGGACTCCACCGGGTTGCAGAGGCGACACTCTTCTTTGGAGAGCGGCGGCGGCGAAGGCGAAAGAGCGCGGGGCGTGTGGGGTGTGTGCGTGTGCAAGCAAAGGCAGGGGGGGCGGATCTCCTCTTGAGATGTTGCTGGCAGCTGCCTGAAGGATTGATTGCCTCTGCTGTTATTATTTCATTATTATTTTGCAATACGTCGCCCTTTTTTTTCTTCTCCCCTCTCCCACTGAAAGGAAGGGGTTTTGGGAAGCAGCGGACCTAGTGATCTGAGCTGGGCCAAGGTAAGAGGAGCCGTTGCCAGACGATCGCTCAAGCCAGCTAGTCATAACAACAACAACAAAAAGTGTGTTTCCATGTGGCCCGGGCACTTTCCCCCTTGCCTCTCTTTTTCCCTCCCTCGCTCCTTCCCTCCCTCGGTGGCGCGCTCTCGTGTTCTCTCTCTCTCTCTCTCTCTCTCTTTCCTGGGTTCCTTCTTCAGCCCCCTTTGCAGAGTTCACTTGCAAAGAAAACAGAAACAAACCTTAAACTGCGATCTTTCTCTGGCTCCCCACCTTCCCCGCGCGCTCTCAGTGGCTCTCATCTCTCTGGGGCTAGCCTCTGTCTCTGGGGCAGAGGGACGGGGCGGGGGGCAGTGCGAGATGCGTGTCCGGGATGGGTGGTGGGTATGCCTGTCTGGCTGTCCCAGGTAAGATGTAGCTGGCCCAGATCGAGATACTTGGCAAGCAAGCCCGGTGAGATTTGGCCTCAGGTAAAGGTTACTTTAGCCTTATTGCTGTAGTAGTCGCAGGGTGCGGAGAGTGAAAGAGCAGCATCTGCAATTGCAGGTTTGTTGTATCACTGTTACTGCAGTTATTTCAGAAGTAAATAAATTAAATGTAAAACGAGAATAAATGGTACGTGGCTTGGAGCGTTTGTTGCTTTTTCAAGAGGCTTTAAGTGTTGTTTTTTAAGGATATTTGAGGAGGGGTCATGTCGCAACCATACCTCTGCTTTACTTTCCAGACAGAGCGAGGGGTTATATATGTTTTCTTCCTTTTAAAAATAACCAACAGGAGTTAACTTTAGAATATTCCACGAAAAAAAGGCAAATCACTCACTTGACATCTGATCGGGTAAGGAAGGAGGCAAGCAGGGGAAGCGAGCGATGTTAAGCGCAATAAGTTTTACGTCTCTACCGAAAGTGCACCAAAATGTTCAAACACAACGACTGAAAGGAGGAAAAAAAGAGAAACTAACTTAAAACCCTGGACTTGAACTTTACACTTCAATAGCTGAATTAATTCATTGGTGACAGTTGGAGTTGAAAGGAAGTCAACACGAAAACAAATTATATATAAAGGATTTAGGTGTGGAACTGGGAAGCTTTTTCTTCTTCCTCTCCACGTGCCTCCCCCCCCCCCGCCACATTTCCCGGAGCTCTCTTGATTAATTTACCTTCTGAACTTTGTATGGAGATCTGAACCGTTGGATCGCTTAATAAATTTGTGGGATGAGAAAGGAGTCAGAGGGTTTGAGTGCAGAGGGAAACAAGGGCTTGGAAGCAAGGCTCATCTTCTTCCCATACCTTTTATTTTTCCTCTGCTTTGAGTTTCAGAAAGGGGCCCGAATCAAAGAGCACTGGCCCTTGCAATCAGGCGTCTGCTTCTGCTTCTGCTTCTTTACTTTCTGCCAGATCTCAGGGCCATTTCTTTTAACCGAGGACACCATAAGGAATCTGCTTTGGAAACAAGTGTTTGTCAATTGCACACCACCACTGAAAGGGCTGGTTTTTATTTTGTTTATTTTGTTTTCTTCCCGGTGACCCAGTTGGAGGTTCAGGTGATGAGGTGAGGTTAGTGGGGTCAAGGTTAGTTTCATACTTTGGGATGTGAGACTTCGAGACTCACATTTTCTTTCCCTATGCAATGAAGATTTTTGACCAGAGTGTTTGCCATTGCATATGTAAAGAACCCAACACCTAGTTCACCTAGTGAGATTGACTTTGAAGTGACTTCCCCCCCTGGCAATCTCCAGCAGTCTCATTTTTTAATTTTTTTAAATTTTCTTTTGGTGCATGCCTCTTTCTTTTAGCAAATGAAATTGGTGGTACCCTTGTTGCTCTTAAGTGCCTCACTGGTTAAAAAAACACATGAGAGGCACTTTCTTAGTACAGCTTGCTTTGTGCCCTCTGCTTTGTCCTCTTGAAGTTTGTGGGGAGTTAATGATCTAAAGCTACTTCTGGGTGATTACCTGAACTCTTTGCTGAAACTGCTCTAGGGCTATGGAAATGTGCCCTCCAACTTTTGTCTTTAACCTTCAGGTGGACCTAGATAAAGCAGCTTTCCCACTGGGTTCATTTAATTACTGATTTGGAGCTGGTAGACCAGATTGTTTAGTCCTTGATAGGAAACTTCATTTGTTTTCATGAACTAAAATGATAAATAATACCAGGACATTCAGTTTGGAGGCCAGAACTGTTTGCTGTGGATCTGAACATGTGTTCAAATTCTTTCTCTGCAGTTTCTACCCCTTTCGGTTCTTTACAAACACACTTTTTATTGGGGTTTTTTTCAGTTTTAAAAAACTTTCCACTACCTACTGGTTAGCATGTTTGCCATAAGATAGGGAAAATGTTTAGGATGTATATTTTTTTAATTTAAATATTGCTCAGTTGAAACCTCAGGTTAGGCCTGTATGCTGGTAATTTGTGAAATTGCATGTATAATAATTAGCCAGTTACCATAATATTATTCTTATAGGACGGTGTTTATAAAGTAACCACCAGCAATCACATTAAGTTTGTTTATTATCCACATATCTGAAACCATTTAGGGGCATGTGCTGAACATAGCCACATTTCGAGCAAGTGTTTACATTTTATTGCATTTATTTTCTTTGGTGTGGCATAAGAGGCCCTATTATTAGCCAAATCCTGCAATTTGCTTTGATTAAAGAGTTGTGATTCAAGGTTTGCATATGAGAGGGATAAATGGGACATTAGGAGAAAATTAATTCCTCGAAACCTAAACTTTATTTAGTATAGACTTTTGAACGGAAAAGGCTTTATTAAAGATGGTAAACACGCATAATGCTAAAGGGCAACACCTTATATGTGGCTAATCATTTTTGCATCTGTTTGCTGATTAACAAGTTAACATTTCATAAAAATGATTAAAATCATGACTGTTCCCTTATGTGTTGAAAGCTTGCAGCACTTAATATGTTATTATAGTGATTATTCCACAGCATTTTGATTCTACAAAACATGTTGCGGGGAATGCTCTTACAATAGATTGATTGCTCCTTTAATTATTAGGCTTGTTTGAGCTAATCATTTTTGTGAAGTCTACTGAAGAAACCTATTTGTTTGTTTGAAGAGCTGGGATTTCTTTTTAATTAGTACAACTAGAACAAGAAACAAAACACAACATCAATTTATTGTTTTGTATTCTTTTCTTTCTAGATCTTGGATGAGTATTACAATGTGAAATTCTGCATTGATGCCAGTCAGCCAGATGTAGGAAACTGGCTGAAGTATATCAGATTTGCTGGATGCTATAATCAGCCCAACCTTGTTGCATGTCAAATAAGTGATCAGGTATGTAGTGAACATTTACTGGGCTTACTTTTAAGAGCTTTATGATATCCTTGGGGGGGGGGACAGAATAGCAGCCAACCAAAAGTTGTGGACGATGTGGTCTATTTGCTGTTTATGCGTACATAAATTGAAAAGCACAGATGCGAAAAGCAGAACAGGGGTGGTGGTGGTGGTTGCCTTTAAAGCAGCAACAGTATATGTCTCACCTAATATTTGTCCACTTATCCTTTTTATGTCAAGCATGGGTCATGATCTTTATATCATGGGTCATGATCTTTATATCACCCAAACATATTTGAAGTGGATATATTCCTCTTTGTTGCTAATATTTTCTAGCTAATTTTCTGGTCAAATAGGGCACCCAGTTGTCAAGTTGAAACTTGTGAAATACTCTTCTGTATCAATCTCAGTGAAGAAAGGTGTAAAAGTACTTCTCCAGTATCCTCTATCAGCTACCTATCAATATCCAGGCATATTTTCCCACTCATTGCACATTTTATACCCCTCTTTCTGAAGATCATTTCCCACTTTTTCCTTGATAATTTACAACAGTATTGGAAATTTCTATCTGTATAGGAATGGGATGTTAATTACATTTGTTCCTTTAAATAGCACTTTGGAATGCAGCCAGATAAAATAATGAAGGACATTTTGCTTTGAAACAGTATAATGCTGTATTATTCCTCTTTGCATCGCCTCTTCTCCAGGTTCTGCTTAACTTGTACTGTAAATGTAAAATAAATACAATAATGTGATTTTTTAAAATTAATGTAGTTAGAGGATTTGAGGACCATTGACTTTTAAAGCAAACACCAAACTGGTTAGAGCAGGGGGCTATGGATTATGTTAATATTTGGTGTCAATAAAAGCAGTGCAATCCTATTAATGTCTACCGAGAAGTAACCTGGGTAAGCATGCATAGGATTGCAGCCTAAATAGGGTAGGTTGGTTATAACATTGATTTAATTGCCTTGGCATGACAGGGTAAAAGAAAGAAAAAATCACAAGTACACACAAAGTTTCGATTCGAAACAATTATTTTCAGTCAAATTATTTACCTTGATATACTCAGTGTTTTTATGCTCTGCCCTTCGCAGAATTTCACATATTTACAAATAACACAAGCAAAATCTTTTCCAAATTGGGGTCAGATATCTTCAAGCCCTGACTTCTTAAAGCCTCCATATTAAAGGCATATAAGATTGAGCAAACAGAATTGGCCACTATTGGTTTTTCTTGCCGACCACATGGTTCAAGTAAAGAAGCAATAAAGGCCATTAGCAAATGAAATATACATTCTGAAAGTTGCAGTCTGGTTTGCAGAGAAAAATGATCCATCCTGAGATTGTGCAGCCGCTTACAGAAAGGAAACGCCAGTGTTGTGCTCAATTTATTTTTACATATAGTAAAGCTTGGCTGGGAAAAAGAAAGTGAATTTAGTAAATAAATCCAAATGGATTTAAGGGGGCAATTGCTAAGGGCTTGCATCTTGATAATGTTCTAAAAATAACAAAACATATGTCAGATTTAAACAGAAATATGTTTAAAACATGTAACACTTGCTCCAACCTATGCACACAGTTTGGAATTAACATCACAGAACTTGTTACTTTTTAATGTTTACATTTTTCACAGTTGGTAATGGCACCTGTACTACTGCCAACAAGTTCTTTTCCTAATTCACTGGAGAGGTATTTATTTTTGCACCATCCTGCACCATTTGCAGATATATATTTATATAACTGATTGCTCTTCAAATCTGCAAATGAAAAAACCACTTGCCCTTTGTGTAGTACACTGCACAAGATATGCAAGGAACATGAAAAATAGATTGAAAGTTAATTCATATCTCTTTACATGGTCAACAATTACACATATCTATTCTAGTGCTTAATAGCATGGGCCACAGGCCACCAAATACTAATATCATAAACACATGATTGGAACTTTACTTCAAAGTAAACTTGTTTAGAGTCAAGGTATAAGTTGGTAAATGTCATCTCAAGCCTTAAAGTGAGCTTTTCATGCGGCGAGACACCTCTTCTCCATTGTTTTACCTCAAAAAGGGAGAGGTAAAAGTAAACAAACTGTGAAATTGATATTATGTGTGTATAGATGCAAAGTAATGACTCTTGAAAAGGGTGCTTTTTCTGCGTATAACGTGTATGGATACACATCACTCTAGGTTCTTGGCAGTCCCACACACCACAATAAAACCTCTCTGATAAGGCATTAAAACAGAGAGAATACATCCAGAATTTGCAGATGGCTAGAGAGAATTTGGTTTGCATTTCAGGAGGTCCAAGGAAGCATAGGTATGACCATGCAGTGCTAAACACAAGGTTTAAAAAGCTGACTGGAACCATTTACCAGATCTGTTGTTTCACTCTGTTTCTCCATGAGGAATAAGGCCTGCCAGTTGGTGAATTAGTCCTACTCATCGCCTAATGAACACCCCAGTTGACTGAGATATATTATTAACTATTGAGACCAAGGACAGCAGTACTTGATCAGCAGTAATTGTGTTAACCTCTAATTACCTCAAATTACCTGCCAGATTCATTAGCAAATCCTGTACTTTATCTGGGACAGGGGAAAGTTGTTGCTGTCAATGTGATGAAACAAGGCCGAATTCACATTTATAGCGCTGAAGGCAAGATAAACTGAAAGACAGACATGAGCCCTAGACTGCTGGAGGGTTTCAGTTAGGTCTCCAGCCTTTACAATCTAGCCACTCAGCAGAGCCTTTATCATTTAACACCTAGGGAAAGAAAAACAACTTTTTGCTGTTGTCTGTGCTTAAGCCTTTCTTTTTTTATTTGTCAAAGTGCTTTGCTTCCCTTCTTCCACTGTCCTCCCCCCACCCGTTTTCTTGTCCAAGGTCAGGTTTCATCACTTTGGAACAACTTTACAAAAGGTCTGGGTTCCTTCTTATAACTATATAAATAAGCCCTACTAAGATGAACAGCTCAAGAATAATGGGATGCAGTCAAAACATGTATGCTGAGAGCAACTCATATTTCATTTGATTGGATGTAGAACAGGACTTTTAAGACTGGATGGGGATAGATTCCTTTTCCCCTCCCAATAAAGTTGATCTAGAATTTCCCAGCGCTGTCCTATTATCTCCTGTCATGTCTAATAAGTCTTAAAAGTATGTAATTCAAGATGTTTGCAAATAATGAATTCCAAATACTGTGCAATAGGTTGTTATATTGGTCGTCGTCCCGCACCGTTCCAGGGTACTACCGTTTTTTACAGTGTGCTGTCTATAGGATCTTGTCATCCGTGTTTCTCAGTGGAATGCATTTTTTTGGGTGGGGGAATCAGTTTGGACTTGACAATAGCTTGAGCAAAATCGGTAAAAGTTTCTTATTGTGTTTTGGGACAAGTCTGCGTGTATCTTTGCATACTAAATCTGCTTTCTTACAGTTTGCCACTCATTGGTTTGTAACAAATTTGTGTCTGCTTCACATAGGTTTTCATGATTGATTGAATACAAGTTTGTTTTCCCTTTTTTAATGGATACAATAACTTTATTAATATATACTGAATTTTGAGATTTGGAGAACTGTAGCCTTGAAGAGATTGGTTTGTGTGAGACAGTTTGAAAGTACAAATTTGTGGTATCTTAATGTTTAAATAGCTGTTTTCCAGGTGGTAGTAAATTATACATTCTTTATGTTACGGTTTCCAGAATTCTCAAGGGAAGTAGAGCAGTCCCCATACCTCATGGAAGTAGACAGCTTATACTGGTGTTACAGTACATCACTACATTTTTTTCATCAGCCATAAGACAAGCGTACCTGTTTTTATCCAGCACATATTGGAAGGGTATGCATGATGTTGATCCTAAAAACACAAAAGTTTAAGCTTGAAAGAATTGAAACCAAACCTCATGGAAAAGAGAAATATTAAATTACAGTCGTAGATATTTCACAGTCTGATCCTCTGCATGTCTATTTGGAAGTCAGTCCCACTGAATTCAGTGAGTGGGAATTCACATTTACTCCCAAAAAAGTATGTAATCCTAAGCGCATGTACTAGGGAGCAATTCCAATTGAGAACAAGTTTATGATTGTACTGTAAAATATAACTATAGCGAAGTCATTTTTTATTATTATAAGATAGCAGAATGTTCCATAAGCTTCAACTAGGCCATTGACTGCTTTTTGAAATCCAGTAAGGGGGCATGCAACATTTTAAATATTAAAAACATATGTATTATGCGTGTATTTATATAACACTAAATTTCTTCATATGATGGAGAATCATGAAAATAAGAAATGCATCTTTAGTTCTCATGCCAAAATTAGACTAGTAGATGGGTTTTAGCTTGCTTTGTATTACAAAGACCATGTTTTACTACTCCTGGTTTTGTTCTACTGGGAATAAACATGGTAGGGCTATTATACAGTCAAACAAGTATAATGCAACTATTTAATTTTTTTATCAAGTTCCTTCCATTATTTTAAAACACTAGTGCATTAGCTTTAAATAGTTTTGAAACACATTGCTTACACACACAAACACAGGCCGCCTATTTAATTAATATTTTGTATTTTTGAAGATACATTTAAGCTAACCTTATATTTGCAGCAGCTTCATTCTATGGCTCAAGTCTGCCAACAACTGCTTACATTCAGCCTCATCCACATATATTTGAATTTAATTAGTTTTAAACATACATGCCTGGATGCCAGTGCTGTTCTTTTAGAGGCATTTTCTTGTACATGATGGGTATGATCAGGCATTGTGTTAGTCCATTTTTTCACTGAGTTCTTGACTGTGGTTTAGGATTGGGAGTTTAGCCTGAATACAGTGCTCTGGACAGTGCTGCTGCTCTTAGTAAGTCTACACAGGAAAAAGTGGGTTGTAGGTTTCAGTAGTCTGCTGACCCAACTGCCTTGAAACCAGCAGTTCCACTATGGCTTTTTCTAGTGACTGTTTATGGTATAATATGTAGAAATGGCACTATGTACTCACAAGTTGCATTACAATTTCCTGTAAACCATTTGGAAGTCATACTGATTTGCATACATAGTTAAATTTATTATGTCTGTATGCAAGCAAATGAACATTTGGACCAGGAGTAGGCAACATTAAGACTAAATCTGAATCTAGTTTACCATGATTAATTCCCACTGCCCCAACTGAGGAAGTTATGTTCTGTCGTCATATAGTAATGTTACCCACAGAGGACAATTGGGGAGAGATCACCAGGAGGTTTGGGCTGGGTGTTCATCAGTATGCGGATAATACCCAGCTCTATCTCTCTCTTAAATCAGAACCAGTGAAGGCGGTGAAGGTCTTGTGTGAGTGTCTGGAAGTGGTTGGAGGATGGATGGCGGCTAAAGGATTGAGGTTGAATCCTGACAAGACAGAAGTACTGTTTGTGGGGGACAGGAGGCGGGCAGGTGTGGAGGACTTCCTGGTCCTGAATGGGGTAACTGTGCCCCTGAAGGACCAGGTGCACAGCCTGGGAGTAATTTTGGACTCACAGCTGTCCATGGAGGCACAGGTTAATTCTGTGTCCAGGGCAGCTGTCTAACAGCTCCATCCGGTACGCAGGCTAAGACCCTACCTGCCCGCAGACTGTCTCGTCAGAGTGGTGCATGCTCTAGTTATGTCCCGCTTGGATTACTGCAATGCGTTCTACGTGGGGTTAACTTTGAAGGTGACCTGAAAACTACAACTAATCCAGAATGCGGCAGTGAGACTGGTGACTGGGAGTGGCTGCTGAGACCATATAACACCAATCCTGAAAGGCCTACATTGGCTCCCAGTATGTTTCCAAGCACAATTAAAAGTGTTGGTGCTGACCTTTAAAGCCCTAAATGACCTTAGCCCAGTATACCTGAAGGAGCATCTCCACCCCCATCATTCTGCCCAGACACGGAGGTCCAGCTCTGAGGGCGGTTCCCTCACTGCGAGAAGTGAGGTTACAGGGAACCAGGCAGAGGGCCTTCTCGGTAGTGGTGCCCACCCTGTGGAATGCCCTCACATCAGATGTCAAGGAAATTAACAACTACCTGACTTTTAGAAAACATCTGAAGGCAGCCCTTTTTAGGGAAGTTTTTAATGTTTGATTCTATTTTTAATATTCTGTTGGAAGCCGCCCAGAGTGGCTGGGGAAACCCAGCCAGATGAGCGGGGTATAAATAAATTGTTGTTGTTGTTTGGGGGGGGGGAGGAATAAATGTTTTCAAGAGGCAGCATGGATTATATTCAGAGGCCTTGCATTGACCACTCTTGCTTTAAACTTCTGTTGTGTCCTGAGATGCCCTAAAATTGGAAGGAAGTTTTCAGAAATCTTAAGTCATTTCAAAACTTGCCAGTGCACAATGAAAGAACTTGGACAGCTAGCGTTTAATAGGCACAATCAGACAAGCATGCCGTTCTTTCTAAGTGAAAAGAAATTTGTTGATGGGAGATTATCTTATAATCTTTGCAAGCATTTAAGAAATAATAGAGAGGATTAAAGATGCCTACAGTGAAAATGCTAAGCTGTAATTCACTCAGTGGTTTCTGCCAACTCCTTTTGTTCGTTGTTGTTGTTTTTCTTTTAAAACTGGTAGAAGAAGAAGTAAGAAAATTCACCTTGAATTCTACTCAAGGTGGGATTATGTTGATTAATTTACTTAATAAAGTTCTGTGTAAACATATTATTGTTAAGTATCCCCATTTTCCTGACACTAGGTGAAAGATTTGACATTTTGTTTATTGAGTTCTCTATGTCACACTGCATATGGACAGGTGTTTACACCACAATCAGCAAAACTAAAACTGGTATTCTCTGGCATGGTTGTTGTATCCTCGTTTCAAACGGTGAAATATACCGTATTTTTCCACATATAAGATGCCTCCATGTATAAGACGCCCCTATTTTGGGGGACTCCAAATTAAGAAAACACCCCTCAGCACTACCCGTGTATAAGACGAGCCCCAATTTTAAACCCTTTTTTGGGGGTAAAAAAATCCCTAGTCTTATACACGGAAAAATATGGTATATCATGGTGACTGAAACAATTGTCCATCATAAAAGCTGGCTTGCCACACCAGATACAAGGCACATTGAGCAAGCAAGGGCAGGGGAGGAAATGGAGGGGAATTAGTGTAGGATTCCCTCTGCTAATAACAATAATAAGTTGTTAATGTGCAGGACCATTCTATACACTGTTACTTAGGAAAAAAAGTCTCAGTGTGCTGAATGGAGCATACAGTACTCTTAAATAAGTGTGCATCAGATTTTGACTTCTACATATGTGGGTATGTTATAAGCTTTGAAGTTAACAGAAGAAGAAGCATAATAGGATGATCAAAAAACAATTGGATATGACCTGAAGTTGTTTTACTGGTTACTATTTAAAATGTCTGTACAATTTTTTTCAGATACATTGTCCAAAGCAGTTAGCGAATACACACACTGTGATACTGTGATATAATTGCTACAACTTTGACTTGGAGAATCTGCATTTAGGTCCCTCACTTGCCCACAAAGCTCAGTGAGTGAGCTGGCGTCCAGCCATTGTTTCTCAGCATAATTAGCTTTCAGGGTCGTTGTGAAAATAAAATAGCCACCCTGAATTCAGTGGTGGAAATGTGGGATATCAATTCAAGAACTTCAGAAGATAAGATCATTATAAAAAATATACAGTAAGCTACTAAATCTGAACAGCAAACTCAGTAGCACAAAATATTATATGCTGCTGTTTTCATTACATCTCAGAACAAGCCCCATTCCAGCAGGTCAGTCATGCAATCAGCCCTGAATGCTGGGACTCCATATACTTTAATGATCATATCTACCATCTCCTCCTTTTTGTTTTACATCAATCAATCAAAAGCACTTCCCTGGCAATAATATCCATTCACCAAGTCCCCAAAGCAAGGCTGAGAGATGGTTCTGGGGGCTATTCTACAACTTTCCAAATCTTTTGTCTTTGGAGAATCGTGAAACTCTCAGCCTTTCCCAGAAATGCTTAATATATATTTTTTGTCAAACTGCTGTGCAGCAGTTATAATCTGGTTTTCATATACAGTATTTTATATTTCAACTATTTTATCCTGCTAGTTTTATTGTGTTGTGTTTTTAGAGTGTTGTACCTGCTTGTAAAAGCCCTGCAGCCAAGTTTGGGAGATGGTGTGGTTTTGAAATTGTCATAAATACTGATGAGTGGCTGGCCAATTCTTATCATGGCATGCTCAGGACTGGAAATTGTGTCAGGTTGGGTGGATGCTGTTGGATTAAGGTTGATGCAGACCTATCCCATACCACGATACAGCTTTTTTTAAAAAGAAAGAAAGAAAAGAAACAAGGATATGTTTCCATACTATAATTCCTATAGCATGAGTCATAGTGCAGACATAACCTAAACTGATTATGTCCACAGAGCTGAAACATTTCACAGAAGTAGGTGCAGCAAACTTGCATGGGCTGTGGTGAGCACATGGAGTACTTTATTCCTACTGTGTCACTTTGCTATTCTTTAAGAACAGAAGAATTGTGTTGCCGGATCAGACCACTTTCAGTCTAGTTCAGCATCATGTTTCTAACAGCAGCTAGCCAAATACCTTTGGAAGTGCCCAAGTAGGGCATGAGGGTGACGATGACCATGAAGGTCAGTGTAGGAGCAATTTGGAATTAGAGCCTTAAAACTTGAGACATGGAACAGGATATGGTACAGACTTGCATGTTGAGAGGAAAATCTCCATTCTGAGACATGTCTTGCAAGAACAAATGTGCATGATCTTCATTGCCATTTGTTTCTGTAGTTTTGTTTTAATCCTGCCCTTGTCTTTATGAATGTGGGACTTAGAAAGAATGGTAACATCCTGTGTATGTACACATCCATTTTGGCTTTTATAACTCAGGCTTCCCATGCCAAGCAAAAAATGGTCACTTACGCAACAGACAGATATGCTGCCATCATGTGTCACTTGTGTCCTTGCCTTTCTTTTGGGTAACAAAGTGATGTTCCTGTCAAAGTTGGCCTATTATATTTTCAAGAATTAACTGGCCCTCATGAGGTCACACCTACACATGTAACTTGCATTTTATCACTCTGAAAGGACATATGCAAGAAATTACACATTATCTTTTTTGTATGAATATCTAACTTCACCCAGGTGGAATCTACACATATATAAAAACTGTTCTGAAAATGCTTTTTTAAAAAAAGCGTTTTTAAAAATACCTTGAATTTTCCATAAGGCTCACCATCACCATCTAGTGTCACATTGTGTATTGCACTTAAAACACATTAAAACATTTTATTTGCAGCTGTATAGCTGAGACCCCAGTATTTGAGAGGAAATCTCACCCCTTCTCAAGGATAGGGTGAAAGCTTTCTGTATAATATCTGAAAGAGGAATTAAATGTTCACATAATTGGCCTGGATAGCTGGTTAGAGAGTAGTGCTGATAATGCCAAGGTTGCAGGTTTGATCCCCTTATGAGACAGCTGCATATTCCTGCATTGAAGGGGGTTGGATTAGATGATACTCAAGGTCCCTTCCAACTCTACAACTCTGATTCTATAGACCCCTAAATGGCTCCCCACCCCCCTTTATACATACCTTGCTTCCATAATGGCACTGCACATGGGGCTCCCAGGCAGTCTTCCATCCAAGCACTCATAAGACCCAGACTTGTTTGCAATGACATGGGGGCTGCCTCATTTGTTCATCTGTATTACAGCGAAGACCTGATGTCTGCTCTTTACTGTCCAGTCTATCCAGCTCATTTAGTTGGTGACTGTACCACTCTCTTCTTTTGTGTGTGTGAGAAATTCAGAGCTTTGGTTTTCTGTTTTCAGAATTTGCCCACTCTGCTACTGCTGTTACACAACCACACTTGGGTATCCTATAAGTCAGCCTGTTTGTCTAGAGGTGGTGTAGCCCTAACACGGGCTGCTAACAGACTGCAATGCCCCAATGTCTGAGGTTATACCCTGAGGTTGCATCCCTCTCATTTCATTGCTCTTTTGTTCCTTCCCACGGCATTTCAGCAGTTACAGGAAGATCTGAGTCTGAGGTAGGAAGAAAATGGAACACACACCCACCCCCTCAGATCAGTATTTGAGCATTTGCATTCCATGGGCACAACATGCAGCAGAGGAGCATTGGATTGGGGAAGCGGGAGAGACAAATCAAAACAATTTACTTGTAAGTCAACATGCTAGCTTGCTGTTTCAGGCAGACTGTTGAAATCTTAGCCCTATGATGATATCATTTAGACTGCAGGAGGCTCTGAACTGTGTGGATGAGTGGACTGAGCCTCCATTCACCACAGGAAGAGGAAGAGTTGAGTGTGGCCCCATTTTCCACAGAGATCTGCTTCCCTGTCATTTAATGATAGGACAGAAGGACAACATGTACCAAAGCGCAAGTTAGCCTCCCGCTGCACTGAGGCAGTCCTGCCTCCCCCCTGGCCCCGTCTATGATTTGCAAAGTGTAAAAGGGCCTCCCTAAGGAGATATGAGGTGCAATCCCTTCAGCTCAAATTAATTCTGAGTTTTGAATGGATAAGAAGGAATGCCAGCCCTGTTATCTCTTCCCCATCCCCTTCATATCCCATTCATTGTAGTACAGGGAGTTCTAGTGATGCATTGAGAATTTTCATGTGTCACTAAAAAGAGCCCCTTTGGGAGAAGTGTGAGTTAATACATGTTAAAAAGCAGGAGACAGCTTTTAAAAATCTGACAGTACATGCTGATCAGTTTAAGCAAGAGGTGGGTAGTTTGTGGCCATTCAGGTGTTGTTGGACTTCAATTTCCATCAGCTGCAGCTAGGATAAGGAATGGTGAAGGTCGGATGATGGGAGTTGTAGTGTAGCAACATTTGGAGGACCACAGGTTCCCTGCCCCTGGTTCAGGCTTTGTATTTGCATTGCAAATGAAAAAGGGGAATTTAAAAAAAGTGATTCGTGGCTTACACACTTTTAAAGGTTAAACTTCCCTACAAGAAACTGAAAATTGTACTCAAAGGGCCAAATAGTTCCACTAGTGGAAGCCAATCTGAGGCCTTCTGCTAGATAAATGGGTGGGTTGGGTGTTTTTTTGTTTTTTTTTTGCCCTTCTCCTCCCTCAAATTGGCTGGGCTGGGTAGGGCAGGGACAGGGTTGGAGGAAACCCCAGAAAGCATGCAGGGGGACGATTCCAAAGGGTGGCCATGTGCCCTACTTTACATAAGACATTCCTCTAGTAGAAGAGAGATTTGGTTCAAGTCTGATTTAAAGATAAAGAATCAGAAGAGACCTTGAAACGGCTTGTTAACAGTTAACACCTGGATATTATACAGATCACCTGACCACAGCCTTCTCCACTATGGTGAGATGTATCATACTTTCATTTACATGATTTACAAGTCAACACTCTAAGATCATGGAGGTTGAGTAGAGTGATTAACATTTGAAAATTCATCTAAGGCTGCTGTTCTGTTCCCATATAAGTGTTTACTTAAAGTAACTTTTCTAATAAACAGGTTTAGGGTTGTAATATTACTGACTTTAATGTGACTGAGCACTGTTTGTGCAGGGGGGGGGGGAGAATGTAATGCAATCTAGTTTTGGCTGTACCTGCCTCTGGTCTACCCAGGTATAAATGGGCTGTATTACCAGTAAATTAAATTCTGCTCACAGTAGACCCAATGAAATTTAGGAACCTAAGTTGTGCCTACTAATTTCAATGGGTCTACTCTGAGTAGGACAAGCAGTAAACACATTCCAGTATGTTGAGATGTTTTAATCATAGCAGGCGATAAACGTTGAGACATAATTTTGGACTGTAATCTCAAGAGTTGGGGGATGGAGGAGAACATTTGAGCATCCTTTCAATCTCAAGACATCCAGGTGTTCTACTTTGGAATGTAAGCCTTACAATATTATTACACTACTATGCTCCAAGTGATAAAAATGGAGAACTTGCACTTTAAGAGACAATAGCTGTAACGGAAAGGTATGGTTACTATAAATTCAAAGCCTAGCATTTTATTTATGCTGAGAACAGCATAAGGTGTGTATGTATACCGTATGACAGCTCAGCTTTGTACATTTAATGAGATAAGTTGGGAGAAGGTTCTGTTGATAGGTCTTACGTTATCAAAGCAATAATAAACTTTAAAGCCACCTTCCTTCACTTGCTGTAACAGTAACACCCATATCCTTTATGCACTCCTGTGCTCGGCTTAATTACTTGGGAGAAAATGTGAAATGAATATAAGCTACTCATTCTAGATGGACTATGTAAAGAAACAAGCCAAGTCTCTGAGTTGGGAGTGTTGGGCAATTTCATAGGCCCACATGTGCTCTGTATTCTTACATAATGTGCTCCAGGGCTGACCTCTTGAAATCAAGCCATGGGACTAAAACCTGCTGAAGCCTGGCTACTGAATTTAATACCTTAAGACCTGCCCAATCTCAAACTATCCTGGAAATGTTATGTTGCTTGATAGCCCAATCTAAGGCTTGAAAGTGCTGCTTTTTATTTCTTATCCCAGTGCTCCAAGACAAAGCATTCTGCACCTGCTCAAAGGCATCCTTATTACTCTTTTTATAGCATGTTCGTGCCTACCCTAGGGCAGAAAGGATGCCAGAGGCATTTCTGGTAGGGATAGTGCCTCCTACTAGAAGGATCAGGCAGGTTTTTCTGAAGCCTTTTGCTTTCTCTCCAGAGAGGAGTTATCCCTCTTTCCAGACCAATCCTGCCTTCTCATCTATATCCTTTCTAGTGTTTGTTTTGTGTCAGTTTTGTGATCTTTTTCCTCCCCTCCCACCTTTTCTTCTTCTGATAAATACCCCTTTCTCAGGGGTATAGCATTCCCCTTCAGACTTTTCCCTACATCTCCTGAAATGATAATTTGTCACTCCCTGCCCCTGCTCCTATTGTCAGAATGCCCCCCCCCCGAACTTGAGAGCTGGGCCGTTCCTCAGAGTGCTGCTGCTCTTCTTCTCTGCCCTGGGTGGTGGTGGTGGTGAGATGAACAACACTGCACACAGGAACGCTTCAGCTCTCCCCAAACTCAGCGAGAACCAGGGCACTCCTCAAGGTGTTACCACTTCTCTGCCCCAGAGCTGGGAGAGACTAGAAGCAATGCCACATGGCATAATTCCTCCCTCTCACCAGTGAGGGGGTGGGAGTGGCAGAAGCAGTGGAGGGGGTGGGAGTGGCAGAAGCAGTGGAGCAGGCAGGGCACCAGCTCTTGTGCTTCTGCTACCTGAGCCAGGTGCTTGACCTCATCTCATTGGTGGTCTGGCTCTGACCGGAGTGTGTCTGGAGAGCTGCAGAGACTGATCCTGACCCTTGATGCCTGATGGTTTGGCATGCTCTTTTCTTTCTTTCTTTCTTTCTTTCTTTCTTTCTTTCTTTCTTTCTTTCTTTCTTTTTAATTATCTTTATTTCAAAATTTTAGAAATACATCAGATCTTCGAAAATGAAATATAAAATACAAAATACAAATTAATGTTTTTGTGCTTCATATCTGGTTAAATTGTAACTCAAAGCAAAACTGAAATTATATAAATTATATTTACATCCAAATAATATCTAAAAATATGTTTGAATTCCACAAACAATCGATACTTCCAACCCTTTCCATTATACCTGGTTTTTTTGTTTATGTTTTTCACAGGTTTATTATTATTGAGCTTAATTCTTTTGTATTTCCTCACGTTTTATCCCTTTATTCATTTACCCTTACTAATATCGTTCTAGTTCTGCCAGTAATGAGTTACTAGTGTTGTACATTTTTAGGTATTCTCTGAAGATGATCCATTCTTTCAATACTTTTTGATTACCTGTACCTCGCACCCAGCCCGTCAATTTCGCTAATTGTAAATATTCAATCATTAAAGCTTGCCATTCTGTAATAGTTGGAAGTGTTTGGCATGCTCTTTTCAACCAGGTAGTTGCCCAGGGGACAACAGCCTAGAGCTCTGGGCCATTTCCCTGGGCCTGAAGTCTTTCACTTGAGCTGTTCAGGGCAGCCATTGGTGAATGCCTAAATGAGCATCACACTGTTCATCACTTCAGCTGGCCAGCGATAGAGCCCTTTGGAAACCTGGTCATTGCAGTTTTTGGCATTCATCTTGTGCTTCCCGTCTGCAACATTGCAGAGAATAGACATTCTATTGCACCATGGTCTTGGGGTTCAACTATTAGCATTCTCTTTCCCCTCTGATTCCTTGTATGATCCTGAAGATTTAGCAACTGTAGGCTTAGGTAGTCCTTGTGGCCTCATTATGGCTGTAGAGGCCATTATTTCAATGTCTCATTATTTTGTCTGTGTGAAACCTGTGGATACTTCCAGACCAGAGGAACTGTTGTTGCTATTTATCTAACAGTATGACAACTAAAAGACTCAAATGGTTGTTTCTGTTGTGACTGCATTGAACTCTAGGAAGGCTCCCTCTTAACACATGTATAAGCTCATGTAGGATTTATCAGTCCTGGGGTTCTACTGCTAAGGTAGAGCCAGTGGTTTCCTTGTAGCTGCCTGGTCACAAGGTCATTTTGCTGGTTGCAACTACATTGGTGAGCAGGGTTGCAGAGTTAGGAGTCTTTCATTGGACCCAAAGTTATGTGTTAACGCAAGGTGGTGACTGGGATCGGCTCTGTTCTTTCTCTGTTCACAGGCAGTAGTTTTCACTCTTTTTCTCATAATCCTTTATATTCTCACGAATGCAAATGGCACACACTGCCATTGGTAAGAAGAGCTCTGCGATACTAGCTGCGCAGAGCTTTGGAGTTTAAACTTTCTGAGACTCTTTTGTCTTCTTTCGCTCCCTAGAAGTGATTCTGCACTCAGTAGCCATCCTGCTTGCAGGAACACAGAGGGCTCTGTTGTTTTATTTGGATAGGTCTCGGGACACCTGGAGGTCTGATTTTCACTCTGAGGACTTACAGGTCCCTTTGTAGGAAAGTGAACTAATATCTATAGGCCACAATGTGTTGGTGAGGGGTGCCTGGAGAGGATCCTTCTCTCTCTCTTTTTGGATTGTTCAGGAAATGCATTTTCTCTATTATTTCAAATATTACAACTTCCTGGATAGGTTGAAGGTCTTTCATAATTCACGCTTCTGTTATTCTTTATGCATGCCAAATGCAGGCTGTTAAACATAAATAAAACTTGCAGTGCCCAACCAGGAAAAATAAACTGCCAAGTCTTGTCCATCCTCTAAAAGGAAATAGAATATATTTTCAAATTTTCTTCCTCATCACTATATTGCCATTTGGTAGCTTTTCTTTGTGGCTCTGTTACATTGATACCTATGATTGTTATTCTGAAATACAGTTCTTTTCATTTATTCTATGTTATTTTATTTCATTGTTGTAAGGCAATTTTCAGAATACAGTACAATTAAAATAGGATAGGAAGAAATAATTCTGCATTAACAGGACTATATGTGTTCTGGAATATAATTTTGAAATTCAGAATTTGGCAGCCTGGTAAGAACCTCATCTTTTTATTTTAAAGCAAATATCTAGTCCTTGAGGTCTAGATAGGCAATATGGCAGGCGAAGTTTCAGAAGCTAGTGGGTGTAAACAGGATTTTTCTAGGAGTTTAGAGAGCTACAATGCCCTGCATAGCTTTTCACTGCATAGTCTTCAGCAGTTTACATATCTACTCAGAAGTAAATTCCACTGAGTTCATTGGGACTTAACTGCATCAAAGTGTGTTTAGGATTGCAGCCTTAGCTCTGCAAAATAAAGACATGTTGGAAAATAATTTATACAGGTTCTAAAACTTTATTTTAAAAAACCCAAAACCTGTTAGCTTCCAATCAAAATAAGTGGAGCAGCATTAGAACAATGAAAGTTGGGGAAATGAAAGTGCCAGGGACTGCAAAGAGTAGACACATTTTAGGAAGATCAGCCCTTGAGATCAGGTTATTTTGCTTAAAGCTAGAGAAGCTACAGCTCAAGTGGTCACCAAGGGTTCTGAGTAAATTGCACACTCCTTTATCAGCAGAATTCATTCTTATGCTTGACTCTCATTTCTCTAGTTGTAAAAATTGGAATAATCATTGCCATAGCTCTCGCGAAGATGAAAATAGTATAATGTATTTTACAATCTGAAAGCCATCTTAAAATGATAGGTATTCATAATGATTGCATGCTATGTGCAGCAGTCTCTTGGAGTTTCATTTGAACTAGGGCCCCGTTAACAGGACATAGATTATGAAATCTTCCATCCTGGAATATGAGAAGGAAAAATGTGAAGCCTGCCGACCTATGCACAGTTAGGAATAGGCTCTATTGAACTCTGAGTGAACATGCAATGGCTTAGGCTACATAGGAGGAAGTACACATCACTGTACATATACAGAGTGCCTTTCTTTCACCAGTGAGCAGTCATAGCCAAGGCCCACATTTCTGGGATGAGAGGGCTGAGTTTATTGTTCAGAATGTATGTGTCTAAGGCAGATTTTAGCTCTAGCACCTTTTCCCTTTTGAAAGTTAATATCTGGGGCTAATGGTCTGAATGAGGCAAAGGCCTGTTTGTGACGTAGAAAGCTCAATTCCAGCACCTTGAGGTCTGAAATGTCAGTGGTCATCTTACAGAAGTAATGGTCACTGTTATTAAGAGCCACTATAAAACTGAAAGTTCAGGGCTACCATTAAGTAGTATATCATATTACTCATATATTGAGAAATGCTATTTCAAAGGCAAAACGCTATGGAATAAATACACTTGGGTTTAGCTTTGAGACAATGGAGAGCTCGTGTAAAATGGATACAGGGTGAAAGTAATTTTTAAACTTTTATTTCCAGAGTTTTGTGACCCATTTTGGCTCCTTTACTTGATGTCCTTCCATAGCTTTTTTGATTTTTTTTAAAAAAGACACCATTATATCAGGTCCAGGAAAAAAATATCCCTGCTTTCCAGAAGAGGGTAATTCTGTGTGTTTTTATATAAAAAGAAGAGTGAAACATATGTGACGTTAGGAGTGCCTATTGCAACCATATTAAAATGGCTAGCAATCTCTCTCCCCACAACCCACCCCAATTCTACTAGCATAAAATTTGGCACAAACATTTTGAGGTCAGATATTACATGTGCTTTTGTTTTGTTTGTCAAGAAATAGTAGGACTGTCAATAGCTATCAGCCAGGATAGCTAAATGAAACTTCCATGTTCAGAGGCAGTACACTGTTGATTATCAGAAGGCTGCCAAATGCCTCTGGGAAGCTCAACCGTGTGGCATGAAGGCAATAGCCTTGCTCTGTTCCAGGCACTTGGGGAAGCCTATTGCACTTGCAAGTTTCCCAGAGGCATTTGGCCAGCCCTCCTTGGAAGCAGAATCCAGAACTGGATGGACCTTGGGTCGAATACATAGGACAGCTATTAACGTTATGTGCTTGAAGTTTTGTGATTAGGTGACACATTTTTACTTTTACATGTATTACAAAAATGCATTCAATCTCAGTTTCAAAGGGGGGAAAAACGTGGAAGTGTTTTAGCTTCTTAGTGTCTCCTGTAAAGCAAAATGTAATACATGATTGCAACAGAAAGGATGTCAGTTGCATGAAATTAGAGTACTGTATGTTAATTAGCTGCCCCATTCCACCCTTGCAATGCGTATGCTGCTGCTCTACCCTAATCTAGAGATCAAGGATCCTATGTTGTTTCATGTGCAATTTGTTTGAAAATCTCCATATATGTGTGTATGTGTGTTAAGCCGCTGATACATTGTACTTCTTAAAATCTGCTCTTTGGTCTCAGTCAGTTACATGATAGCAAAGGAAAATAGCATTAGTTTCAAAATTGCAGACAGTGACTTGCTTGACAGCAGCCCAAAGAGGAGTCCTTTCCCTTAAAAGTGAAGCAGGGAAGGCTTCCTAGTTCTGTCTCTCTGTCAGAAGAAGAACTCCTTCTCAATTTGCAACCTGTGAACAAGACGCCTGCACAACTTCACAGGAACCAGTCAGAGCCATTTCATTGTTTGAAATGGAGTTCAGATGGCATCACCCCCCCACCACGCTGACCAACTTTTAAGTCTTGCAGCACCATTCAGACACCAATGCCCTCCTTCATCTGTTTCCCCCTCGTGCTGCCAGGTTTCTTTACTCTGCTGTGTGGCAAGGCTGGCCCTGAATGGGCCCAAATGGTTCAAAGGTTGCTGCATGAGAGCAGCAAGCTACTGTTGCCACCCCCGGCAATGTTGTGTACATAAGGCTAGATGACAGGACATAAAAACCAGAGCAACAGCATTGTCACGAAGGGCTAATTCACAGCTGCATCTCTGGTCATTGATTGTGCAAGATATCAAGTGATGATCTGCATGTGCGAATGGCCTATTGGAGGTTAATCGGCAGACAGACATTTCTTGCTACTCAACCCAATACCTTTCAGGAGTCTGGTTGTTTTCTGACAACTATAAACTCCACTTCTTAACCTTTGGTACTTAAATTAAAAGCCAAAGGAAGGACAAAAGGAAGACCATCTATTGCATACAACCTGTACATCTTGCCGTCATTCTTCCAACACTCTGTAAGTCAGCAGTTCAGTCGTGTCTTGGGCTCATCAGCCCATAACCTACTATTCCCTTTCAAATGCACCAAGGCCATTAGATCTGGAGAAAAGTCAGATTTAAATACATTTATCTTAATAAATGGAAAAGCAAGTGTTGCTTAAAGCAAATATTCAGTGCGTGCGATGTTGACATCAGATTTATTTGCAGGACTTAAAAGCTGGCCTTACTTAAATCTGTTTCAGCCATGGATCAAATGAATTTGGTTGTCCCAACCTGGCCCCCAGTGAATCAAAGTCCACATCACCAACTCACAGCATCATTTGTCACAATTGGCAGTATCTGCTCATGAGAAAATTATGTGGGCACGGGCTGCAGAGTAGGCTTGAGGTGCATTATCAGAGCTGTATGGGGAAGCATGCAGAAGGCTTGCCCTTGCTCCAGCAGGACTTGCTCTACTTTACTCTTGTTTTCATAAGGCCCAATAAATATCAAGTTAAAGCTGAGAATGAGTTTGAGCTTATTTAACTGTGCTTCTGTTTTGCCATTCATGTTCAGTCACCTTTTCAAAAGTCCCAAAGGTGTACTCCAAATCACTAGTGTGATTGTCACATTCTTTCGCTGTCTCTCACTCTATCAGATACATTATGAAAATGACTTTTGCATATTAACTACAAAAACTAAGGAACTGCTTCATGGATTTCCCAGCTGAATTGCATGAGAAACATTAACATATTTGGTGATTCAGAAAGGTGGAGTGGGGGGAGTAGAGACAGAGAAAGCAATAAAGACTTTTGCATATTTGTTTTTCTGACTCAATCAAATATGCACACAAACCAGGAGGGAAATGACTGAATAAGGTGTACCATAATAGTGTTTATTTCAGAAACTGTGTCCCTGTTGGGTGTAGGGATCCTATAGATTTGCCCATACCTTACTCCAAAGCTCATCTTCTCCTGTGCTGGGCAGGGTACAGGTGCAGAGCTGATCAGAAGGTGAGCTATTTGAATCCTCATGACAGGGTGAGCTCCCGTTTCTCTGTCCTAGCTTCTGCCAACCTAGCAGTTTGAAAGAATGCCAGTGCAAGTAGATAAATAGGTACTGCTGTGGCAAGAAGGTAAACAGTGTTTCCATGCGCTCTGGTACCCGTCACAGTACTCCATGCGCCAGAAGCAGTTTAGTCATGCTGGCCACATGACCCAGAAAGCTGTCTGTGGACAAACACTGGCTCCCTCATCCTGAAGTGAGATGAGCGCTGCACCCCATAGTCGCCTTTGACTGGACTTAACCGTTTAGGGGTCCTTTATACCTTTAGAGGGGTCAGAAGATCGCTTAAACATAACAAATATTATTGGGTAGGCTCTTTATAACATTAATTGCATTAAACTTTGTTTTATTTGCAAATACAGATCTAGTAACAGATTAATTACCCTTTAACCCATTTTAGCCATGCATTTTCTGCATATTTAAATTTGTTACAGGGTGGTAAAAGGTCAAGTTTCTTAATTTTTCCAGGCATGTTTGAATGGTGAATTGAGCTTCTACAGGTGAAACTCAGAAAATTAGAATACCATCGAAAAGTGCATTTATTTCAGTAACACAACTTAAAAGGTGAAACCAATATATGAGATAGATGCATGACATGCAAAGCAAGATATGTCAAGCCTTTATTTGTTGTAACTGTAATTATTTGTCGTTAGGCAGGTCAATTATAAATGGAATGTAATTAATGAAATGTAATAGTGATGTTTATTTTTGTTTTATTGTAACTATTTGTTTTATTACTGTGGAATTTCCAAAAGAAAGCATTTGTAAAAATTAAAATAAAAATTAAAAATAAAAAGTTGCATTACTGAAATAAATGCACTTTTCGACTATATTCTAATTTTCTGAGTTTCACCTGTATGAGTCTCTGAAAGGAAAAAGCAACCCATTATTTTAGTTACTCTGGGTTAATTCTCTATACAGTACTCTGGTCCTAAGTATACTGACTTGTATTTAAGTCCCAATAATTTCAGTGAAACTGATTATTCAGAAGGTACTTCTTGCAATGGGACGCGGGTGGTGCTGTGGTCTAAACCACAGAGCCTAGGGCTTGCAGATCAGAAGGTCGGCGGTTGGAATCCCCACGACGGGGTGAGCTCCCATTGCTCAGTCCCTGCTCCTGCCAACCTAGCAGTTAGAAAGCATGTCAAAGTGCAAGTAGATAAATAGGTACTGCTCTGGTGGGAAGGTAAACGGCGTTTCCATGTGCTACTCTGGTTTGCCAGAAGTGGCTTAGCCATGCTGGCCACATGACCCGTAAGCTGTACACCAGCTCCCTCGGCCAGTAAGGGAGATGAGCGCCACAACCCCAAAGTCATTCGTGACTGGACTTAACTGTCAGAGGTCTCCTTTACCTTTACTTCTTGCAACATGCATGCAGGGGTTTTAAATATGCCCCTGTAGCCGTGCCTTTAACAGCATTTTGATCACCAGACATCTCCCTGCAATGGAAAGCTTCAGCTGCTGATTTCTAGCCAGTCAAATTGCTGTGAAGAACACAAGAGCAGTCCAAGCCCCCCCCCCATCACTTGGCCACTGTACACTGAAGAGGTGAGGTGGGTTAGTGGGAAGAGGACTGAAACTTGCCCCACTTCACACACAAATTTTCTCGAGCAATTAGCTGGATCAGTGTCATGTAGCCCAATTCTGTTCCTGTTTACTCAGAGGTAAATCTCAGTGGAACTTGGCTAAGTATGCAAAAGATTTCAGCATTAATCTTAATGTCAATGCATACGCACTCCTTGTAAGTTTACTGATTCTGAGAACGGGGCCCCTTTAGGCTTCCTTTACAATGCAATATGTAAATTGGTGAATCAGTCAAGTTAGTCTCCAGTCCCCAACCCAAGTAAGCTAGGGACCAATTAACATGTTCCTCCATGACCTTTTGAAACCATGGCAGCCATGGTGTTTCACTGACCTGTTACTTCTGTCCACACTAAGCCTGTTGTGTATTTTGACCACCACTAGACTGAACTCAGACAAATTTACTTCTGCCGCTTGATCATAACCCCAGCTATTTCGAATGGCTGCAGTCAGGAATCAAAATCGTCTTTGCTGTGTTGTGGGTGGTGCAGTGATTAGCCTTTCTTGTTGACCCCTCCCAGCTTTTAAAGTCTAGAATGTCTTTATGCTCACTTTTGACTAGAAACACATTGCCTTGTTGTGCTGAGTGCCTATGTTTCATATCCCATTAGTTTTTAGACAAATTTTAAGATGAGCCAAAATTCATGAGAAACAACAAAAGGCATAGCTGGCTTGTTGTCTTTCCTTTTTAATTTGTGCAGGTTTGTGCCGAACAGATTAGACCTTAAAAAAATCTGCAATATCATAGTGTTTCCTTTCCTTTAAAAATAAAATGGGGGAGGGGAGGAAGGCTTTTTGGTGTACGTGTTAAGGCAGCGTTTTTCTTTGCGAGACCTTGCTGTGAAGTTCTAATATGTCACCATTCAAATGTCAGCATGCTGTTGGAAAGGAAGCTAATAACTTAAACCTTTGAGAGCTGCCAACAAAAGAGGTAATTCAGATTGTGGAGAGAATGCCATTGTGTTCTAAGGGGAAATAGATTTCCAGAATGAAACATGCTACTTGGAAGCATTTGTCTTTTGTGTGTGTGGAAAGGGGCGATGGGGGCGGGGGGGGGGATGTAGATTATAAACCTAAAAGATGGTTTGGCTGAGATAGCTCTTACTTTGGAGAACTAAAGGAGGAAAAGGGAGTTGACAGAAGTGGGAGTGGAAACTCCAGAAGCCCAAAATCTCTACTTTTATGGGGAAGGTGCGTAGCTAACAGTCAGCAGCCTACACATTGTATGATTAATGCTTTTTTTCTTAGAGCTTTTGCCTTTGGAGAGGCAGCCACAATGTGGCCTTAGTTTGTTCTCTGTTTATCCCAACTTCACTCGACAATATATGACTCGGCTTCTTCAGGTGGTTGTATTACTGCTTGTATTAAAAAGAAAAACAACAATGCTGCATTTTTAAAGGTGGGGGCAGGAAAGAAGCAAACAAACCTGGAGTAATGCAATACTCTTCATTAAGGTATTTGTAGATCCACTCCCAGCACATAGTTGTGGTCAAGCTTTTCCAGATAAAAGAAACAATTGGGTTTTAGAGCCACCTACTGGAATTGTGTAAGAACTGCGTGCACATAGAGTCAATAGTTTTGAGCAATGTGGATTTTTTTTCCATTGGTGTGGGTCACTGAAACTTCTGCCTTTTCCCTACAGTCTCTGAGAACTTCCTCTAGGTCGACAAGCGTTCAAAATACCGTAGTTGTTTCTTTTGAACCCCCCTCCCCATTGTTGTATCCTCCTAGTATTAAGAGTTGTCACAAAATTATTTTAAAAAAGTAAAGGAGAAAGCTTGCTTTGAGTTTGATAAATGAGCAGAGGTAGCCTATGCTTTTAGAATTAGTTCAGATATCTTCTTTGAACATTTCCCCATAGTGTAGGTTCTGAGTGAAACAAGAAGGTAGTCATCCCTTTAAAGGCCTTTGGGGATCACAAATAAGGTTCTCCGACCCCCAAAGGGCAGCCAGCAGGGCTGGGACCAGTGAGGTTCCCCTCTGAGCACCTGGGCTCTCAGCCAGTGCCCCACCTGCCCCACTGCTGGAATTAGCCCTGATTTCGCTGTCCTTCCTATTCCTTTTCAGAGCATAACCATCAGGTTAGGTTTCCTTCCTTCTTCACTACAGGCTGCAAATTCAAACGTGCAAATGATGCTTTGATGTTTGATGGGGCTGTTTAGGTGGAGTTTTACTTTTCACACAGGAAGCTAAGACTGCGATCCTAGGTATATCTACCAGGACTAACCTGGAAATACAAGCTTAACCAAGTAAAGCTGTGCAGAACAATTCTGCACATCCCTGTGGATCAGGTCGCGCAGTAAACTTTGAGTGATATCTGGCTATGTGCTTACCCAAGGCATTGCAGTTGTTCTTTATGATTAATTTGGTGTATCCTAATGCTTATAATACAGACTGGATTGTCATTCTATTATTGACTTCCTACCTATTTGCCCAATGGAATTATCACTCACCCCCTGCTGGTGTAACTAGGAGAAAGGTTGATCCTTGTGTGTGGTGTGTCTTTATTTTTTATTTTTTTTAAAGACTGCATTTGAATATACCTGTCTCCTCAGTTGGCACTTCAGTAAGGAATTTTATTTTTCAATGAATTGCCTGTACAGCCCATATTATAGGAAGATTTGTGAATTGTCAGCAAGCATTAATAATACTTTGCTTGTCACACAGCTTGCTCCTTAGCATATTTCTTGATGGAAATACAGCTTTCTTTGCATAGGAATAACAGCTATTGGGATAAATCTTCTGCCAGATTATTTTGGCTTCAGGACTGCTACTGAGTAACACTATTTGTGCTTCTGGCCCAGTGCTGTCCACTCCTAATTAGCAACAGCAATCCAAGGTCTCAGACAGAGGACTTTCCCAGCAAAGTTGGTTGGGACCCTTTTTCTACCTGAAAGTGCAGGGAACTAAATGAGACCTTCTGCATGCAAAAATGTGCTCTACCACTGAATTGTGGCCACTCCTTTACACCATGCCACCAACATGGCCAATATGACCTCATATTTTTGCTGCAACATATATGTAGAAAATACCCTCTTGGTTACTGTGTGCTTCTTGTCACTCACTTGCCATTCTCTCTGTCAGATATATTACAGAGTGGTGAAAGACATTGAAGCTGGAGAAGAGCTCCTTCTGTTCATGAAGACTGAAGACTATTTACATGATCCTATGGCTCCAGACATTCATGGTCAGCAATTTCTTATGGCAGATTGTCAAATAACTTATACAGAAAGTTCCCTAATTATGAGCACTTAGAGCAATTTTATCCTCTTGCATTGGTCGAAGGCCACTGAGAGTAATGACTGATTTGCTTTACAGAGGAGCGTCAATATCGGTGTGAGGACTGTGACCAGCTGTTTGAGTCCAAAGCAGATCTCGTGGACCATCAGAAATTCCCATGCAGCACACCTCACTCAGCATTTTCGATGGTGGATGAGGAATTTCAGCCAAAGCTTGACAAGGAGAATGACCTCCATGATATGCATGACATTCAAGAGTGCAAAGAATGTGACCAAGTGTTCTCTGATGTGCAAAGGTAGGAACAGGCATATTTAAAAAAAAAAAAACATACACAAACACCATATAATATACATATATATACTATACATGGTAAAAGTTAAAGGACCCCTGGGTGGTTACGAAAGACCCAAATCAATCTTTATTTTATTTCAAAATTTATTTATTTTATTTCTATTTTAAAATTTTAAAATGTTTAGTAACTGATGATCATTAGAGAATTCCATAGCAGTTTACAACTTAAAAATAGCTAATAAAATTTCCAATAAGAAAACATAAAGTGATTCAAACAAAAACTAACAATAAGCCAACAGCAGAAAGTGAAGAATTACAACACAGTAGAGGACAGTGTGTAAACCAGTCATCAGGTGTTGATCCATAACAAACAAACAAACAAACAAATTACCCATGTTTGCCAAAAGACAGCAGTGCAGAATTTGTATTGATGTTTTTAGAAATAGAGTTCTACATTCCTGGGGTTCCTGGTCATGTCTAATACAGATTTCACACAAAAAAGGGAAGGGAACTGATCTAATGGTCTCAAGTGTGAGGAGGAGCTCATATAGGAGGAAATGTCCCTGCTGTGCTCAGTGAGTATGCAATGCCTAGAGAGGTCAAAAGCTACAAAGCTGGCAAGATCTACACTTCTAGTGTTGGTGGTGATCGAAGAGGTCAGAGATGCACTTTGAGTATTTGCTAAAGAACAAGGAATAAATATGTAAAAGTTGGTGATTTATAGCTGCTGTTTTCATCTAAATTATTTTAAGTTCCAGCTAATTATGAAGGCAGTGTCTGGTTTTGAAAGTCAGTGCACAAACAGAAACCATTTTCAGGCCAGGGTTCTCTTGGATAAGTGAGCACATCCACTGTTGGGAAACTACCGGTATAATATCACTGCAGCAAAAATGCAACCTTGAGGGAAGATGTCTGGATTTTAGGAACAGATGGATGACAACTCTGCATTACTCGTGCTTAGAAAACTCTTCTTTGGGGAAGGCCTTTAAGGGTATTAAAGGCTCAGAACAAAGGCCAGAAAAAAATATCAGCAAAAGACAAATCATAAATTGCTCTGCCACTGAGAGGGAGAGGGTGAAAAATGAGAACCGTCAGCCTGGCTGAAAAACATTTAAATTATTTAAAGTCCAATACATGACAGAAACAGTTCAAGGAAAAAGGAATATAGAGAAAATATTCTATTTCAAAAAAATGTCCAGGTGGCAATTGGAATTGTGAATATACAGTATATGCAAGCTGGTGTATGTGTAATTAATGGGGGGGGGGACAGCTAAACACCATTTTAAATCTATGTTGTGGATTAATGGTAGTAGTAATAGTAAATTACATGTGAAATATTATGAAAGAAAACAGTAACATTAAATAAGACGAGAAGCATGACTCATAGCTACACATAACAGTGACAGATTGGATTCTACACCAGATGCAGAATATTATTATTTATTTATCTGGAATGTTTCTAATCCTGCTTTTCAATCCAAAGGCTCTTAAAGCAGCTAACACACATTAAAAGCACAAACAGTCCAATTAAAAATTACAAGGAAACCAAGCAGAGTGGCAAAATATGTTAGTATTAAGTCAGGTGAAAAATCTAAAAAGCTACAATATAATAAAAATTATTTTATATTGTAAAATATAATTTAAAAATGTAAAGGCCTGGCCTTCACCTGTTGCCCAAAAGACAATAAACTCTCATGTTTTGGTTGAGTCAAATAAGATATCGCTGCAAAAGCCATATGCCACTGGATCAGTAGGCAGCGAGAGCCTCTCTTTCTAGAGTGTATCATCTCCTAAGGGCCATTTCATATGTTGAGAAAGACATAGCAATGTATTGGCTGAGTGTGCTGCACACACATTGAGAGGTTCTTACTCCTCCAAGAACTGCTTCTAAGGTTTGATTCACTGAAACATTTGTAATATGGATTAAGTTTATCACTAAGTATGTTGAACCAGTGAATAGTCCAAATTAGCAGCTGCACCACTTAACAACTACAAAAAGTGCATATTCTAGTCTGCCAATCTGTTCTCACAGTAGTCAACCGGTAGTCCCATAGTTTCCTGTAGGAAACTCACAAGCAAGATATGCATGCTCTCCTGCTTGTGTTGCCCAGCAGCTGGTATTCAGAGGCACATCGCCTCTGATCCAGGAGGTAATACATAATCACCACGACTAGTAGCCATTGATAACCACCATCTCTATCACTCCCCGTCTTATGTGTCCTTTTCCTAAGCAAAAACATTGTAACCTCAAAGTTTATTGATTTCAATAAATCTACTCTGACTGTGACTAACATTGTGCAATCCTATGGGTGATATTCATCGTAGGAGTGGAGATTCTTATTCTATGACTGCTTTGATTCCCTGATTCCTCTTCCTGAAACAGACTCCTGTCTTTTCACTTCCTGGAACAGGAAAAGGTCTATGTAGTTCCAAAAACCTTTAGTCACCATCTCACTGAGCCTCTTCTTCTTGTATCTTTGCAGCTTAGAAAAGCACATGCTATCGCACACCGAAGAGAGGGAGTACAAGTGTGACCAGTGCCCCAAAGCCTTTAACTGGAAATCCAACTTGATACGCCACCAGATGTCCCATGACAGTGGGAAGCATTATGAATGCGAAAACTGTGCCAAGGTACAGTGAAATTGTAGGGTGCCTGGAATTTTGTATATGCATCGTTGCTTATGATATGTAGAGTAACATTTTGAGCATCTTAGGACTGGC
Organism: Zootoca vivipara; assembly: GCF_965207765.1. Taxonomy (NCBI): domain Eukaryota; kingdom Metazoa; phylum Chordata; class Lepidosauria; order Squamata; family Lacertidae; genus Zootoca; species Zootoca vivipara. The sequence goes on along the minus strand of NC_142588.1, from coordinate 81,481,937 downwards.
TTCAGCAATGAAGTTTCCACTGGACTGGCCCACTTCAGGCAACAGGTAGGGGATCAGATTTGAAAGCTTCTCTCAAGTACAAAATGATTCCCTGCATATGTAAGGCAAGATGCCCACAAGAAGGCTAGGTTAGAACCTTCTCCCTGACATTTTTGTGTGTGCTTGTTTTGTATGTGCTGTAACATGTTTTTGTTAATGTGGGAGAGCATTCAAACTTGATTCTACCATCTGCAGCCTGAAATGTTTCAGTGCATCACATGAAGCTGCTGATAGTAACATCTAACTCAGAGATTGGTACATATTTTGCATGTATGGGGTCACTTTGATGTTGTAGAGAGCACACCCGCCTAAGCAAGGGGACTGAAATCCATTGATGGTTTTCAGTCAGATGGACTATTAATTCTTATCTAACATAACAGAACTCTTAATATACCAATAGGGAAATGCAACTGATTGAATGCCAAAACTATTTGTGTGACTACTGAAACTAGGATTTAGGGCTTGTTGGCATACTGTTGTATAGAGTTTTGCGGCTATTAAGCCATTGTGTCAGCTGTTTACTCTCATTGCTTGAACAATATAACGAAAGGGAAATAATACCACCCAATATACAGCTTTTGGGATCAGATTCTGAGTGAAAAATCTGCATATATGACATTGTAAAAGACAAATAGCTCTGTTTATAAGATGCTGTGTCATGGTATTGACTGTCTGCTCTTATGTGAACTGCTTTGAGCACAAATCTGTTTGTGGAAAATACAGATTTAAAAAATGGCCTGTGCCTATGGTTTCAATGCCATAAATGAAACATGAGAGGTGGATGGGTGAGCATGGCAGAAACTTTTAGTAAATTTAATAACTATCAATTGGTCTTATTGATGACATTGTTCTGAAATATATTTGAATAGTGCTGCAGAAAATGCTTGCTGAGTTTTGTTTCTATGAAGGCTAAGCAAACACTTGAGATTATGAAGGTGATGGAGAGAATTTCTGGGACCTATCCATTTAGGATTCCAGCAACATGCAGCGATATGTATTTGGTTCATCCCCTAGGGAGCTACAGTCCAATAGTCAGGAATTACTGCTCATTTGCCCCAACCCATCCTCCATTTTCTCTGCTTAACGAAACTGGGCAAGCTTTGACAGTCAGGACATTGCAGTTCTTAGAAAACCATGAGTATTACTTGTGTAGGGACCTGGTTTAGGAATAGCAGAAACAGACAGGATTGGGGGTTTAAGAAAGAAGTGAATAGCTGCAAACTGTATTGGAATGGTAATGGTGATGACAACAAAAGTAGCAAAAGGTTAGATTCAGATTTATCCATGCTTAAGCTAGATCTATTGAAAGTCATGTCTAACTAAGTCACATTTCAGTGGATCTACTCTAAGTATCCTTTGCAGGATCCAACCTAATATTTACACCTGCTTGTTGCCGTTTTTACATTTTATTATGCTAAAAATAGCCGTTATTGTTACTATACGGCTTATAAATTCTAAAATGTATTTTATCTTAAATAATATACCCTCAGTGAAGCTAAACATGCAAAATAAATGAAACTGCAGAGATGTTTTAGTACTTCTACACATTTTCAAACCACTTTGAAACTGGCTTAACCATTATGGCATCCTCCCAAACCCCCTGAGAGTTGTATGGGAGCCAGGGCACTTAAATGTGCTTGATGCTGTTTTAAAGAGGCTTTAAAACTCACCTCTTCTATCTTTTAATTCACTTACATAACTGAACTCACATAAACTATTTTTAAAAAAGCCAACTTTTGCCTATTCCATATGCAATGCCTCCTGGTTTGACTATAGTCTTATGCAATTGCCGGTGTTGTTTTTTTTCCTTGTTTGCATCAAAGTTTCGTGTTTAATCAGTACTCATTTCCTAGCAGGTTTTCACGGACCCCAGCAACCTCCAGAGACACATTCGTTCGCAGCACGTTGGGGCTCGTGCGCATGCTTGTCCAGAGTGTGGTAAAACTTTTGCCACTTCTTCAGGCCTCAAACAGCACAAACATATCCACAGCAGTGTCAAGCCTTTTATATGTAAGTCTCCCACTTAACCACTAAGCTTCTGTGTCTGTCTGTTTTTTTAGCAAGATGCGGAATCAGAGAAACATGCTCCCATTGAAGCATTAGCAATCCCAACAGTCTTTAATCAGACAGTTCCCAACTGTCTTTAACTGGATTGTGCCTTTAATCAGAAAAAATAAAATATTGTGTTGGTGGAAAGTCTGGAGCCATATATTGCACTGACAAGCAATTTTCTTATTCCTATCAACCTCTGTAGTTCTGGGACTTGCTCAAGAAGTGTTCGGGGAGGACTTGTCTTATTTTAGGCAGCAGAATTATTAGAAATTAAATTTCCAGTCTCAACATATGGTCTTCACTCATTACTTTCCCCAAAAGCAGATACTCTGGCAGATTTAAGTGTAGAAAGTTAAATAAGACTTAAGGAACATAATTTAGGCTGCAATCCTAGACACGCTTAACAAGAGAATGAGTCCCATTGAACCCAATTGGGCTTACTTGTTAATAAAATTATACTGCCAATTTATTGTTCTATGAATGTACAGGAACCTTTGGTATAAGAATAATCTGCAATAATCTGCAATCTCCCTGGTACAGAAAGGGCACCTTGCAACAGATGGCTTTAAAATTCTGCAAAGCTCTGCATGGTGTCCGTTCAGTCACTATGTGACAGGGAAGCTGGGATCACCTTCCCATGTGGCATGGCTGACTGAAGGCCCACCACTCCCTTTCTTTCTCTGTGTATGTATGTGTCTATGTAGAATCAGCACTTTTGTCCAATTTCTTTTCAGGTGTATTCCTCACTACCCAATTGGCACAGTGGTTGGTTGTGCACGCTTCTTTCCTCACACTTTTAATTTTATATGTTTTACAAAATAAATGCTGAATTTGTACAATCTGCTTTCATGCACAACTTAGTAAATGTGATCCCATGTGCTTTAAAAGTGCATGTGCCAAAACAGGATAGTGAAGTAACCAAGTCTGGTTGGTGCTAGAAGTAGTGAATGAATGAATTGCTGAAAATAGCACCTGACTACTGAAGGCCTTTGAGAACCCCATAGAGATTACTTTAAAATCACAGAGAGAGTCTGCTATAGTTTCTAGGCTACTTACAGCGTAGCCACAAGATGCATCTTGTTTTTGTAATCTACTTCACCTTTCTCTTTTGAACTTCAAAAGATGTCATCCTGGGCTACGGCTATGGTAGGAAACTTGCATGGAGCAGCATCAACAACATAGACAGCCAAGGGTATGTGGGACGATGGAATGCAACGTAGCACAGAAGAAAGCGGACCGGAGTAACCATGTAGAAATCAGGAGAGGAATACAAGCTCAGAGGAAGGCTGTAGAGCCAGAATTAAGCCTACACATTCATTTGCTCCTAAAAATTCCACCCCCAAAGGCATTCCCATGGCACGATCTTTCCTTCCCTGAAGTAGTGATCATGGAGGAGATTGAAGAATGTAATCCTCTCCCTCTGCTGCTCCTCTGCTGCATATTGCTATTGAGGATAGCCACTACATGATGCCTGCTCTGTTAGAACTTGTACACCTTGTGGCAAGGAGGTGAGAATTCACTACAGGGATGTTGCTTTGGTTCCCATATAGACCAGCTCTTGGAAGAGAACACTCCGCGTATTTTTCCTGCCTGTTTCATTTCAGAAGCTGCCTGGTATCCGAGACTCTGTGGGCAATTCTGGAAATACTTTTATAACCTCATTTTATATTGTGTGCTCTGGCATACTTCCCTAGGCCCAAGTCTAATTATGCTTTGAAGCTTTTGTAAGTTTATTTATTTATTCTTAATGTAGCCTCAGGAAGAAGAGCTACTGGTGGATGTGACTAATAAAGTGTAAGAAGATTCCACCAAATGAGATTCCCTTGAGCAAACCACCGAAAACCCTGGAATCGTTCCAAATGATTGCTAATTTCAAAACAGCTTCTAGCTACTCTTTCCTAAAGGAAGAGGCCATCTTTATAGATAAACTCAACAAAGAATCTTTATTGACTTAGTTATGTGAGAGCCTTTCAGTAGCTGTCCACATTGAGAATTATGGCAGTGAAGCTTTATCACCGAACATATTTCATTCTATTCAGTTGCTTTCAAATTTATCTAAGCAGAAGTCAACACAACTCAATATTTTACTATTTTTTATTTTTTAAAATGCAGATTAAAAAAAAGTGGGGGAATAAACCAAGACGCTATCACCACTGTTCTTGGAAGCTGTTGTTGGGGACAACTGAACTATTGGGTAAAAATAAGCTGTAAAAGAGGAGTCCGGTCAAATTGCTACCTGCACCATGGTACAATTACCCAGGATCATCTTCTTGTGGAGAGTACTTTTTCCTAACCCATTGCCCTGAACATTCCTTGCTTCTCAGAATTTTGCAGTGGCTGCAGGAGTTATCACAGCAGAATGAAAGGTGTATCAGGAAGGAGTCTGTCTCTGAATGTATGATTTCTGTGTGTGTACCCATTTCCCTTGAATTGTGTGTTGTTCACAACAATATGGCTGACCAGTGTCCTAATTCATACTTTTCCCATCAGCTGATCCTAGGTTTGAATTTTTTTAAAATATATTTGAGATACAGTTTGCAAGGTGATTGGCGCCACTTAAGTCCTAGGTGGTGGTGTTTCAGTACAGTAAATATTTTATTAACTTAGTTGAGAGAAATGTCTATATTCAATAATATACAACAGTTTATACTGCATAGCACTTCTGGCAGTGAAACCTTTGGGAACTGATTGGCTGAGCTGGTCTAGCACAAAATGTTCAGTTGCTCAGGGAACAAAGTATTTTGCACTCTAGCATTGGTGAGGGGAAGGAAAAATCCTTGAAGACGTCTCAGGACATAGGGAAGAAAGGACAGGAGGCCAAGAGCTAAGCAAGCTGAAGAAAGAGAAGATGGAGAAGTCCTGAAGAAAAGGGGCAAAAGGGCACTAAGTCAAGAAGGGCACAATGAAAAAGTGGGCTCTGAAGAAACACAATGGTGTGTGAATCAGGAAAGGCTGTATGCTATTGAGGGATAGGAATTCTGAAGGAGCTCGAACCCACAACCCTGAGATTAAGAGTCTCATGCTGTATCAACCAAGGAAGTGGGGCACTCAAGCACTGGGTGAATGAGATATGTAAATGAAGGAAAGAGGAGCCAAGGGGGAAAATGGGCTAGGAACTGTGGGCCAGGGAACCAAGGGTACATTACCAGTGTAGAGTCTGATAGGAGAATTGTACTAGATGTGTCTTTTATTGTTATTTCATTTGATCTGGCCACCCTACGGGGGGACAACAGATCTAATAAGTGTTGGTGGAGAGGCTGAATAGCATTTTACATATTGATTTGAAACAAGCAGCCAATGTTTTGACTGCAGGCTTCTATTCCACTAAAACATTTTCAATTGGAAAGTCTATGTGCTGCCCTATCCTATTGATCAACTTTAGCAAGAGCGCTATAAACACAGCTGTTACAGTTAGATCTCATGGCTGCCCAAATCAACCAATTGCATGCTATTCAGGAAGATACCTTAAGGCACTGCATGACGATTAGTAGATGCTCAGCAATAATTTGGCACAGTGATGCCAACACTGCGCACTGTTTCCTCAGGGGATTGCTCTAATTAAAATTAAGTAAAGCATGGCACACAGGGAGTTCTTATGATTGCTATATCAAGCTGTCTTGAGAGCCCTTTGGATAAAAAAACCAGCATAAAAATGGAAAATAAATACAGATCTTCCTTCTGCCCCACTGTCATCAACATCATTATGATGTTAGTAATTGTAATTAAATAGCCAATTTTTAATCCGTGGGTTAGCAAATTAATCTGCTGATTAATTTGACATTAGACATAGACACTGAGTAGTCAATAATTGAGAATTATGTAGTTTTTTAAATTAACTAATTAATTCTCAGTTATTAACTACTTAATGTTTGTGGCCCAATTCTCATGACTCTGAAAGCAGATTGAAATATAGATTATTCGAATGTGAGGGGCATGCAGTTTAAGATGTTAAAAGAAAACTAGGATGACTGACTTGAACATATTTGTTTCATCAGAACATGGATTTTTTTAAAAAAACCTTGCCTATCTACCCAGTGGCGAGGCAAGTGGCATGTCTTTATTTCCAGACTTGCATCTCTCACGGTGGGAAGTTCAGATCACTTTTAATGTTATGTGAATCCTTCCTGATTCCATGCCTTACCCCTCTTGTTCTGACATCAGGTTGAACAGCATAATGTGGTTTTACTTTCTATTGAATGTACAAAGAGCTTCCAAGGAAGGATCAGTTAACAGAATTTTTAAGCTTGCTATATTGCACTACTGGGCCACAGAATCCAGATACACACAGCATGAAGGTGCGGGGTCAAACAGGAAGCCAGTTTAATGGAGAGAGGGGCCAACCTGCAATTTCATATCAGCCCATGGGGACTTGTGGTTCAAACTCTTGAGAACCAACGGCCAGCTTCCTGTAGCTCTCGAATTAACTTCTTCAGTGTACAAGAACATACTCCATACATTCATCAAGGGAGCAGTTGAATGAATCTGTGTGAGCATTGAGTCTCAATAATATATCAACATGATTTTTAATGGCTTAAAAGAATCCCTCAGAGGGCTGTGGTCCTGCTCCTGGAATGGTTGATATTTTTATATATTTGTGCTTCAACTTATTTAAGCAAGCAAAAACATAATTAACCAGACCCAGTTATGACCGTTGTTTAAAGATTTGTGTTCCCTTGCCTGACATCACAGGGCTGTCTTTTTAATATTAGTGAAAATAAAATAATTAGTGAACAATAGCTTCCAGCCATATAGGGACCATTCATACCCTGCGGCTCCAGTTCCTTTTTTCTTTTCTTTCCTTTAAAAGAAAATTCAGATGCTCTGCCATTCTTTTCAAATTAAATCACATGGAAAATGCTTCTTCCCTGCTTTTTTCATTAATCAGCAATTGCTAGTGTAACCAAAAGAGCAACTGTGATTTTTCAAATGCAAAGGATGATGGACAGAAAAAACCATAGGACAATTATGAATAATTGCTGTGTAATTACAGAACAAAAGAATTTAAAGATCACATGTCAGGGTAGGATTTTCTGAGCGCTTGTGGCTGGGGGTAGAGGGTCACCTAGAGCAGAGATATCTGATTCCCAGCAAAAAGGCCACACACCATGCTGTACCTTCTCAGTCTGTTTATGGCAACTGTCTCTCGTTACAGTATGCCGCCCTGGCTTGGGAGCAAACTCACCAACACCAACTCACCAACACAAAGGTAATTACACACTGCCTGCCTTCATAAAACCTCCAGCTTGCTCAAATAGAAACCACATGTTGGAATAGACAGCAATGCATTAAAAATAGCACTTAACAGTCATGTGTTTAATAAGCAGAAAATATGCGAACTTCACTTCTAGCTAATTTCTTGGTCCTAAATGCTTAAGTCATTGATGGATTATAATGTATTTGGTACACTGGTGTGGGAAGGATTGCAATGGTTAGATGAGTGCAGAGTCAAGACGGTGTTAAAAACATAGAGGCCGGGAAATAAGATCCCTGGCTTGGAAATTTAAAGCAAATGTAAGGTTATAGAATATAAGAATGTAAAGTTATAGAATATAAGGGTTTATCAAGGTGGAAGAGAAAATGTCTCACTGTAGATCCACTCCTGTAATAGCTTGACTTGGCTTAGTTTAAAGTAAAAATGTATATTGAAGTTAAAGGGACTGGCAGGGTTGAAGTGGGTTTCGTATGTTACATTAAGAATGAAGCTTATTGGTCTCTTCACATTCTACCATGCATTAGGCAATCCTTTTCCACCCATGGCAAATTTTAAAGCGCTTTCATTCTATTTGCTTGCACAAAAATATGTTCATCTCCATTTCAATTCTGTCTTTGTCACAAGAATTCAAATAAATGCATCCTATGTTTTCTTTTATGCTCTCTGTTATTGTGAGCTTCTGATTACCATAGATTGAAGGCAAACAATAATGAATGACCATTACCATCACAACCTTTCCTGTGAGCTTCCTGAGGCATTTAATTGGCTACTGCAGCCTTGAGACTTAACCTTCTGTTTTAAATAGTTGGTTTCCAGTCCTAACTTTATGCACAGCCACATCATTCACTAATTTAACCAAAACCCAACAATTCTATCAATATAAATTTAGGATTATCTCTGTGATGAACTACTGAAAGCATCATCTGACTGGTGGCGGCAATGCACAAGCCTACTACCCAAACTTATTCTGAGTGTCAGGGTTCTGGGCCATAAGACCTTTTCCATCCATTGTAATTGGAGAGAGGGTTCCGTTTGTGCAAATACCATTGTGTAGAAAGCTGCCCTGTTCCATGGAAGTGAATGGTGAAGCCTGTATGCCCCAAGCTGGAGATTAGGACAGTTCTTTTTATAGTGGCAGAGGGAACTGCCAAATGAGGGAAGGAATTACTATAGCGCAAAGTGATCTGGTGTACTTGTTTCCTCATTCTGCCTCTTGCTATTATCCCAGACATAACTGCTGAATCAGGAGATGGGGCCAACCTGAATTGGGGCTTTTATGCAGCTCTTGAACATTTATGGCTACTGATACAATATGTTACGTAATGGAATTTGCAAGGGGTCTCCTATCCTCTCTCCATTGTATCGATGTATTAGTGTGCTGCAGTTTAATGCATTCATTAATGATTTCGGCTATAATTTTTAAAGTGAATGTTTGCCCTGCCAGTTAATCTTGCCTTGTTGTGAAGGCCATTAAGAACTACTCATCTCAGTTGGTAGTATTGTTGTCTACTTAGTTTTAAATTTTAACCACTATGTCAGCTGTGTCTCAGATTGCCAGGCATGAAAGCCATTTTATATTTGTATATCTCTGATGTATTTTCATGTGTAAATAAGTGCCAGCCTATTATCTTTTAGAAAGCGAACAACTGAGTACCTCTGTATATAGTAGAAGTCTTCCTGCTTGCATATCAAATCTATTATTTCTTTGTTAAATTTGTATTCTGTCTTTTCTACAAGAGCTCAAAGTCTCTCACCTGGATATTACTCTGGCCAAGATATATTTAGTAAATTTCAGCAATGCAACTGTACCACGTGCCTTCAGACCATTATGTGAATCAGTTAAGAACATGTGCATTTCTTTACTGTGCAATCCCATACAATTCTGTTCAGAAGCAAGTCCCATTAAGTTCAATAAGAAGAAGATTTATAGGATTGCAAGTTGGATACCATACAAATCAGTAGCAACTTCACTATTAGATGTCCTGAACACTGCGATAGAGGAATGCCATCTACATTGGGCTTTAAAAGCAATAAATATTCCAAATTAAATTCATGGATCAAAAAATTTAATTTAGAAAAAATTCCAGATGTTTCTCCAATATGTGTGATATTTTCTCCAAATAAAGGGGAAATCCCCCACACTTAGAAAGATCAAATTAAACCTGCTACTGTTCTCGTGTGAGTAATATTTTTTTGTAAATACATTTTTTTGGCTGGAGCATTCCTTATGAATGAAAGGTATCTTACAGGAACCCTGGCTGATACAGAGCAATAACATTCTTCCTGAATTGTACATTTCTTTGGCTTGCACCCAACCCTGCAACTGTTACTCTAGCTGTTGTCTGATAGATATCAGCAAGGCAACTCATCTGAGCCAGACAGGTGGAATCAGGGCCTTCTCAGACAATGGAAGTCTTTGTTGTTGTGATGGGAACAGATAGCTACAGGGTAAACATTTAAGACAGACAACAAGCGGGCAGGTTCTCAAGGATAAGCTTTATAAGAGCAGGAAGGTTAGCATCAGCCACGGTGTACATGGAAGTCAGAGGACGTGATTATAGTTCATGGGAACCAAGAGTGCAGGATGGGATACATTCAATTCAGTTTCCTTTGCAGGCTTAAAATAGAGCCATTGTAAATTATGTCAGCCTGTCTGAAACCACTAAAATAATTGTTAAGAAGGTCTCAGAATGCACAATATGCATTGTTGTATGGCTTTGATGTGTGAAGGGCAAGAGCCTGTGATATAACACAAACTGAGCAAAAGTTAAACTGTTCAACTCTTCTTTACTGGAGGAAGCTGAGTTTTAATGCATAAGGATAATAATCATACCCGCTATTTAGAGTTTAGAGGTGAGTGATGAGTTTAGAGGTGAGTGATGGTATATAGCCATCCACACCCATGAGGGAAGTGTCAGTGAGCTTGGAAGAACCTTACGTTTTGCAGAAGGACAAAAAACCTTGATGGGGAAAAAACCCTCAATAAGCTCAGTGAGAATTGAACATGTTCAGGGGCCATGGAATACTGACTGATTTGTTGGGGTAGAGGAGATAGAAAACCGAGTTGGAGGGGAAATGGAACAGTATAATCCTGGACAAGGGTATGGATGACTGACTGCAACACCCCATGCTGCAACATTTTATTGCAGGCTCATCTATTTTCAATTTTCAGGCTGTCTTGCCAATTATATTCCCATACAAAAGGGAGGAATCAGCCAGGAACTCTTAAGGTTTTCAGAAGTATGTTTTTTGTTGTGTTTTAGGGGGAAATCCTAAGCGGGAGGGGACCCCTCCCAATAGCCCAAAGCCTACTAAGTGTGTTCAGTGACCATGGAATGCTAAGTAACAACTGAGGAAGAAACAAAGCTGGAAGGAGAATGGAATGACTGAAATCTTTTACGGCAACATGCCACAAACAGCAATGCTTTGTTGCAGGTCCTCCTTGCATTTGCACTGAGTTTGAAAAAAACTTATGACATACCTGTGTTAGCAAGGCCCTGCCAAGAGCACACACGCGTTCTGAATGCAGATTTGTTTTTAGTAAATGACCATAGGAATTGTTCCAAATGTAGAAATTAGCACAGAAAATGTATTCTTTGTTCATGGTGCACATATACAACCACAGTACCTTATTTCTGAAATCAGTCCAGTCTAGCTATCATGGTTATGCAATATATATATAGCAGTATATATCAAAAGCACTAAACCTGTGGTAACTTCTGTTTGGACTTTCTCAGATAAAAGTCGCTTTATATGCTTGTGCAATCAAAATAATGGAGCAAACCACGGGGTCAAGTTACTCATGCATATGCAAGTGTTTCTGGGGTCAATTTGGTATTTGTATTCTTTTCTGCAATTATGTTTTATGTCTCTAGATATCATTGTACTATAAAGCAGTGACCATAATCCAGAACTCCACATATGTGCAAAAGATTGGCTTGCACGTAACATTTTTGTATCTCTTCTCAACTTGCAAGTAGGGGACTGCTGAATTGGAAGGACGACAGGGGTTTCAGGTGCATGCATGTGGATTTTTCTGGATCCTGGCCAATGCATATAAAATCATGAACAATAAAAAAATAATACTAATGTTGATTTTTTTTAAAAAAAAAAGGGAAAGAAATGTGGGGTTTTTCATTTTCTGCTTCTCATTATATTTGCCTAACTGGATTCCTTGTTTTAGTGGTTGTGACAGGTTTTTTTTTAACATGCAACCTGCACTCAGACTCATCCTTTCAGATGTCTGACTAACAATGCAGCCCCTATACATGTTTAAGGCCTTGGTGCTATCCATTGTTGGTCATACTCAGAACAGACCCATTCAAATCAACAGACTGTGTTAAATGGGGCTTACTCTTAAGTGTATGCACATAGGAATGCTGGTTGCAGTCATAGTTGCATATACAAGGATATAAATTCCATTGAACTCAGTGGGTCTTATTTCTGTGTAAACATGTTTAGGAATGAGCTCTAAGTTTTCTAAAAGTATAAGAGATTTCAGATGCTCAGTTTAAAGCAGCTGGGTGGGACTGAATGTGGTGTGGGGAGGAGGAACAGAAAAAATTACTTTAAATCCTGAGATTTTTTGTTGTTGTTGTTTACACACAGGTGAGGTCTGCCATAAGTCCTATACTCAGTTTTCAAACCTTTGCCGTCATAAGCGTATGCATGCTGATTGCAGAACCCAAATCAAGTGCAAAGACTGTGGACAAATGTTCAGCACTACGTCTTCCTTAAATAAACACAGGAGATTTTGTGAGGGCAAGAACCATTTTGCGGCAGGAGGATTTTTTGGCCAAGGCATATCACTTCCTGGAACCCCAGCTATGGATAAATCTTCCATGGTTAATATGAATCATGCAAATCCGGGCCTTGCTGACTATTTTGGTGCCAATAGGCATCCTGCTGGTCTTACCTTTCCAACAGCTCCTGGATTTTCTTTTAGCTTCCCTGGTCTGTTTCCTTCAGGCTTGTACCACAGGCCACCTTTGATACCTGCTAGTTCTCCTGTTAAAGGACTTCCAAACACAGACCAATCAATCAAAAGTCAAAGTCCCCTCATGACACATCCTCAGACACTGCCAGCTACCCAGGATATTTTGAAGGCACTAAATAAGCACCCACCTAACCTAAGTGAAAATAAGCCAGTGGAGCTTCAACCAGAAAGGTCCTCCGAAGAGAGGCCGCATGAAAAGATCAGTGACCAGTCAGAGAGTAGTGACCTTGATGATGTCAGTACCCCCAGTGGGAGTGACCTGGAGACCACCTCTGGCTCTGATCTGGAAAGTGACATTGAAAGTGATAAAGAGAAATGTAAAGAAAATGGTAAAATGTTCAAAGACAAAGTAAACTCTCTGCAGAATTTGGCTTCCGTAAATAATAAGAAAGAATACAGCAATCATTCCATCTTCTCACCATCTTTAGAGGAGCAAACTGCGGTGTCAGGAGCTGTGAATGATTCTATAAAGGCCATTGCCTCTATTGCTGAAAAGTACTTTGGTTCGACAGGACTTGTGGGGCTACAGGACAAAAAGGTTGGAGCCTTACCTTACCCTTCCATGTTTCCCCTCCCATTTTTTCCAGCATTCTCTCAGTCAATGTACCCATTTCCTGATAGAGACTTGAGACCGTTACCTTTGAAAATGGAACCCCAATCGCCAGGTGAAGCAAAGAAGATCTTAAAGGGAAACTCCGAGTCTCCCTTTGACCTTACCACTAAACGTAAGGAGGAGAAACCACTTACTCCTATAACCTCAAAACCAGCAGCTCCATCAGTGACCAACCAGGACCAGCCTCTAGATTTGAGTATGGGCAGCAGAAGTCGAGCTAGTGGTACAAAACAGACTGAGCCTCGGAAAAACCATGTGTTTGGAGGAAAGAAAGGAGATATTGATCTTGAATCAAGGAAGTCATCGGACATCTCTTTGCAACATGCAAGGCCGACACCTTTCTTTATGGATCCCATTTACAGGTAATACACATGAAACAAGCTATACAAATGGCCTATGATCCTCAGTCATTTATTGTAATAAAATGCACAAATAGTTGAAATTTGAATGATTGCAGCTTAGGGACTGGGAATTTTTAAACATTTATTCTCTTAATACAAAATAATTATTATATTTGAAGCAATTTTCCCTTCAGAAAAAATAATGTATTTAAAAATTGGCAGTCAAATCCAGCTTTTGTTTGCAAACTAGGAACGTCGATCTCCACTGCAATCAAAGGTGTTTCACTCAAGAACTCAAAACACGTTGTACCATAGCAACACAACGTGGAACTCAAGGGTAAAATTCTGCCTTTATTTACAATCAAGTAATCTACTGATTTGTTTTTAATTATTGGGAAGTGTTTGTTGCACTCTGCTGTGCAGAGTATTACAACTACCTGTAATGCATGATAAATAGTAATATAGCAATGAAATAACAATAACAGTAAATATTATTTAGTGTGTTCAGATCTTATTGAACACAGGGCAATAGAACAATCCTTCCAAAGGGAAATAGCAATATATGCTATTTTCTGGATATATCCAGGGAGACACCAGAAAGAGCCAATTCATTCAAACCAATTCAATTTGATATCCCTGATTAAAGATTTTTCTGGGTTTTCATTAAATAGTTTTTTTTATTTGCTACATTGAATGGGTACTGTCTGTCTTGTGATCTCTGGAAAGAAAATACAATAAATTGTTCCCCCAAGTTTGCCACTTCAAATGGCAGGCTAGCCAAGTTTCTCTCTTTTTAAGTAAGAGCCCAAGCCTGATGGATCTATCATCAGGCATGCAGCTGTACCCAAATATAGTTTTCTCGTGAGTGGAAGTTTTCTAGCTGCCCCCTGACAATGCAGACTAGTGTGTTTCCCATGAGTATACTGACTTCTATTGGTGTACAGCTATACGTG